>NC_042966.1:35565480-35865480 GCF_901001165.1 Salmo trutta | reverse complement strand
AATTAAAATGATGGAATTAAATTGGCTAAATGAGGATTAGGCTACAACGAGCAACCGACAGGTAGTCTGTTTAATCCGAATGGAGTTGTTGTAGACAAGGACAGGGAGCGCAGCAAAATATCCTCAACTAGCCTGGGGGGGGGCATGAATGAATGAATGAGGATGATTACATGGGGATGATTACATGGCCAGATTGGGAATTTAACCAGGACACCGGGGTCAACACCCCTACTCTTACAATAAGTGCCATGGGATCCACTGAGAGTCAGGACACCAATTTTAACGTTCCATCCGAAAGACAGCGCCTTACACAGGGCGATGTCCCCAATCACTGCCTTGGGGCATTGAGAGAATTTTTTTCTTCTTCTTTTAGACCAGAGAAAAGAGTGCCTCCTACTGGCCCTCCAGCACCACTTCTAGCAGTATCTGGTCTCCCATCCAGGGACCAACCCTGCTTAGCTTCAGAAGCAAGCCAGCAGTGGGATGCAGGGTGGTATGCTGCTGGCAAATGGGATGATAGATAACCAATGGCATTTATAAGTTTGTCTAACTAGCGCGATTCAGTGGCTACTTTCTCTCCCTCCCATGTCAACACACCACCAGCACCTGCCCATCCCCCGCCCTGCTGCAGTGCGCACCCTCTCTCCCGAGCCATGCAGACTGCGCAGCTAACAGGTGTCCAAGTTTAAACAAAGGGTTCCCGAGTGGCGCAGTGGTCTAAGACACTGCATCTCAGTGCAAGAGGCATCACTGCAGTACCTGGTTCGAATCCAGGCTGCATCACATCCGGCTGTGATTGGGAGTCCCATAGGGTGGTGCACAATTGGCCCAGCATCATCCGGGTTTGGCCGGGGTAGGCCGTCATTGTAAATAAGAATTTTTTTCTTAACTGACTTGCCTAGTTAGTATTTTTTTACATTTAATTTATCTGGCTATCCCCCCCAGTTCGTCCCTTCATACCTCACGCACATGCAGCCAGAAAATATCTCTTGGTTGCCATGACAGCTTCCTCCCCTTAGATGGTGTGTTTGTTAGATGGAGCCTAAATTAGCTCAGCCTGCTGGAGGCTTGGTAGTGGGCTGGTGGAGTTTGTCTTCAGTCATCATATTGATTTGTTCAGAGTTATCGAACCAAACTATGAACTTACCATTTCTCGTTCTCTCCCACTTTCGCTCTCTCTGTCTCGTCGCTCTCTCCCTCCCACTTCTCCCCTTCCCACAGCAAAATCTATTGCGGCAGCAGGAGAGGGTGGAGGAGAGAGTTCAGGACATCGATGAGCAGCTCTGTAAACTGGACTCTGACAAGTGTGTGGTGGAGGTACGTCTGATTTCTCAAACTCTCTCTCTATGTGTGTATGTGTGTATACCTATGATCTATCTGTCATCTATCCATACACATACACACAGAGTACCAGTCAAAAGTTTTGGACACACCTACTCATTCCAGGGTTTTAATTTATTTTTCCTATTTTCTACATTGTGGAATAATAGTGAAAACATAACTATGAAATAACACATATGGAATCTTGCAGTAACCAAAAAAGTATTCAACAAATCAAGATATATTTCAGATTCTTTAAAGTAGCCACCTTTTGCCTTGATAACAGCTTGGCATGATCTCAACCAGCTCCATGAGGTAGTCACCTGGAATGCATTTCAATTAACAGGTGTGCCTTTGTTAAAAGTTAATTTGTGGAATTTCTTTCCTTAATGCATTCGAGCCAATCAGTTGTGTTGTGACAAGGTAGGGGTGGTATACAGAAGATAGCCCTATTTGGTAAAATACCAAGTACATATTATTTCAAGAACAGCTCAAATAAGCGACAATTCATCATTACTTGAAGACATGAAGGTCAGTCAATCTGGAAAATTGCAAGAACTTTGAAAGTTTCTTCAAGTGCAGTCGCAAAAACCATCAAGCGCTATGATGAAACTGGCTCTCATGAGGACCGCCACAGGAAAGGAAGACCCAGAGTTACCTCTGCTACAGAGGGTACGTTCATTAGAGTTACCAGCCTCAGAAATTGCAGGCCAAATAAATGCTTCACAGAGATCAAGTAACAGACACATCTCAACATCAACTGTTCAGAGGAGACTGCGTGTATCAGGCCTTCATGGTCGAATTGCTGCAAAGAAACCACTACTAAAGGACACCAATAAGAAGAAGTGACTTGCTTGGGCCAAGAAACACGAGCAATGGACATTAGACTGGTGGGAATTTGTCCTTTGGTCTGACTCCAAATTTTAGATTTTTGGTTCCAACTGCTGTCTTTGTGAGACGCAGAGTAGGTGAACGGATGATCTCCGCATGTGTGGTTCCCACCATGAAGCATGGAGGAGGAGGTTTGATGATGTGGGGGTGCTTTGCTGGTGACACTGTCTGTGGTTTATTTAGAATTCAAGGCACACTTAACCAGCATGGCTACCACAGCATTCTGCAGCCAAGAGTGTGCAAAGCTGACATCGAGGCAAAGGGTGGTTACTTTGAAGAATCTCAAACATAAAATATATTTTGATTTGTTTAACACTTTTTTTGGTTACTACGTGATTCCATATGTGCTATTTCCTAGTTTTGATGTCTTCACTATTATTCTACAAATGTAGAAAATAGTGAAAATAAAAACTCTTGAATGAGTAGGTGTTTTAACTTTTGACTGGTACTGTATGTGTGTGTGTATGTATGTACACTACCGTTCAAAAATGTGGAGTCACTTAGAAATGTCCATGTTTTTGAATGAAAATTACATTTTTTTGTCCCTTTAAAATAACATCAAATTGATCAGAAATACAGTGTAGACATTGTTGTAAATGACTATTGTAGCTGGAAACCGCAGATTTTTTATGAAATATCAACATAGGCATACAGAGGCCCATTATCAGCAACCATCACTCCTGTTTTTCCAATGGCACGTTATGTTAGCTAATCTACGTTTGTCATTTTAAAAGCCTAATTAGACTACCCTTTTGCAATTATGTTAGCACAGCTGAAAACTGTTGTTCTGATTAAAGAAGCAATAAAACTGGCCTTCTTTAGACTAGTTGAGAATCTGGAGCATCAGCATTTGTGTGTTCGATTATAGGCTCAAAATGGCTTGAATCAAAGAACTTTCTTCTGGAACTCGTCAGTCTATTCTTGTTCTGAGAAATAAAGGCTATTCCATGCGAGAAATTGCCAAGAAACTGAAGATCTTGTACAACGCTGTGTAGTACTCCCTTCACAGAAAACAGCGCAAACTGGCTCTAACCAGTATAAAAAGAGTGGGAGGCCCCGATGCACAACTGAGCAAGAGGACAAGTACATTAATGTCTAGTTTGAGAAACAAGACGCCTCACAAGTCCTCGACTGGCAGCTTGTTCACCTGCGGATGTCCTGGGCTGGCGTAGTTTCACGTGGTCTGCGGTTGTGAGGCCGTTTAGACATACTGCCAAACTCTGTAAAAGGATGGAGGCGGCTTATGGTAGATAAATGAACATTAAATTCTCTGGCAACAGCTCTGGTGGATATTCCAGCAGTCAGCATGCCAATTGCACACTCCCTCAACTTGAGAAATGTGGCCTTTTATTGTCCCCCAGCACAAGGTGCACTTGTGTAATGATCATGCTGTTTAATCAGCTTCTTGATATGCCACACCTGTCAGGTGGATGGATTATCTTGGCAAGGGAGAAATGTTCCCTAACGGGGATGTAAACAAATTTGTGCACATTTTTGAAAAATAAGCTTTTAGTGCGTATGGAAAATTTCTGCGATCTTTTATTTCAGCTCTTGAAACATGGGACCAACACTTGACATGTTGCATTTGATATTTGAGTTCAGTATATAACCATAGAGATCCTATTAAAGTAAGATAATGTGTGTATAACAACATGTGTTCTCTCCTACAGGACAGAGTGTGTGAGCTGAAAGAGGAGGTGCGTGTGCAGTATCTGCGGATGCAGCACTTCTTGGAAGAAGACTTGTCCCGTACGCTGGAGGTTCTAGAGCGGGCCCGTTCTAGGTTCTGCCAGGAGAACGCGGGCCAGGTTCTAGCTTTGGGAGAACAGAGACACGAGGCCCAGAAGTTGCTCAGCTCAGTCCACACGGCCTTTGGCAAATCTGAGGAGCTGGGCTTCATGAAGAACACCAAGCCTGTCAAGATCCTCATGGAGCGGTGAGAGACAGGACCATTACAAACATGTTATTACAGATACAAAAAGGAGATGACACTAGGCTTGTTATGCACATTACCACTGTAATCATGTTAGAATGGTCATGCTTGTTAAACACATTGCAACTATAGGTACAGTATGTTTATGGGACGGGGGTGAAGTTCCAGACTCCTTATATATTTTTATTACAGGATATGAGCAGTAGCAGCAGAAATGCGTAGGGCTCATTCAGGGATTGAACTGGGATCCTCAACACAGGGGGAATCGTATGGTTCAGGAGGCAAGAGTGTTAACCACTCGTCTAGACTCCGGTCCCGCAACTATACTTTTAATGGAGCGCTAAGATACCAGGCTTGTTACATACATATTTGTGTGTGTTGCAGGTCTCAAGCGTGCGTGGGCAGTGCACTCCCTCCCTACAAGGTGGGCAGTCTCAACTCTAAGCTGTTCCTGTCAGAACTCTCCAAGAGAGAGAAGAGCCTACGGAAAACAATGGAAGGTAGGATTGAGAGAATTATCTTTACAGAACCATCACAGCCTTATCTGGTTTGTCTTAGTGGATCAAGGTAATTCTGATCCCCTCTTCTCTTTCCTCCTCTTTCTCTACCTCTCACACCACCCCCCCCCAGCCCCCCTAAACCCTCCCTCCTCATTCCTCCAGTCCGTCCCTGCGTCTCCCAGCGGCCTCGGCTTGGGGGCGGAGAAACGCAAACACTCCTCGGCGTTCCCAGAAGGCAACGGGAGCGCCGGGAAAAACACTGCTTCCGGGTTCAAGGACTCCTCATCTTCCTCCTCTAAGCAGCCCTACCAGGGCCCAAACTCCGCCCCCGGAGAGGGCCAATCATCGAATCAGCAGCCTCTAGGTCCCTGTGGCCCCTCCCACATGAGCGAAGGTGGCGGAACAGGAAGTGGAAGCGGCTCTCTGACCAATCACCATTCAGGGTCTGTGTTCGGTCCCTCCCACTTCCCCCCTGCCGGCAGTAGCTCCTCCCATTCTTCCCAGCAGGCTGTGCTCCCCCAGTATGGCGGGCGTAAGATCCTGGTGTGTACCATGGATAACTGCTACTGCTCCGGGGTACCCTCCGTGTCGGGGCACCGCGGCCACCCGCCCTACCCACGTTCAGGCTCCTTTCCCTGGGTAAGCGCCCAGGACTATCCCCATCCCCCCGGCCTAGCCTCTGGAGCTCCAGCCATGCAAGGGCTTGCTGTCAGAGACTGGATAGACGCACAGCAGACGCACCGACACACAGACTTCTATGGGCTGTATGGGCAGCCCTCCACCAAGCACTATGTCACCAGTTAACACACACATTTCTACAAGCAAATAGGTCTCCAGTTAGCACTGCGCTACTAGTTAACACACACAATTAGATGCACTTACAGACATACACACATTCGGAACATGTATACCGGTACACACACAGAAGTACACTTCTACTGGTTATACGGACAGTCCTCTGCTTAGCACCATGTTACGACTCAGACGCATTTACTCACACACCACACTCGGGGCAGGGTTGAGATATTAGTTTTCTATGTTTTCTTCGTCAGACACACAGTGTTACTGTATGATGATTATATGTGTGTTTGTGCAGCAACTGTTGACGCTGAAGCATTTCGGCTCAACTAAAATGTTTTAGCGACATCTCCCTCCCTGTTGTAGTGTGATCGATTAGCCTTATAATATTATAATTATTATTTTCTGTCTGTTGGACATGGGGTATCTGATGGATGTGTGAAGAGAAGGATGGTTTATTACTGTTAAAGCTCTGGTTTTGTTGCGGCACTTTTGTCTCCTCTCCTTGTTGAGTTCAGGAATGTACTGTACAGCTTGAACACACACACTCATGCTTCCAGGTTCTCTTCTGTGTGTGTGTGTGGGACTCCCTCCATGCACTTTGGGGGTGTTGGGATTTCGCTCTGTGTAGAAGTTGCCCTGATCGTAGCCACAGGTCTACAATCAGTTTACCCGCGCCCCCCCCCGCCCCCCAATCCTAACCTTAAACATCATAGGGTCAAATGGCAGAGACTGATCCTAGTTCAGGATGTAGGGGTAACTGTAAGCCTCCTCCATTATAGACCTTCTCTGTTCCTGTTCTCTATGCCCATCTCACTGGAAAGGGGATCCAAACCCCTTCCTTCCTGCTGTCAGGCTTCCCCTCGGATTAAATTCTTCCATCTGAAAGACTAAGAGACTGTCTCTGTTTATTTTCTAGTTATTAATATACGAATCATGACACGTGAGTTATTGCCATATGACATATGAGTAATAACCCCGTATGAGCAGGTTTTATGTTTGTCTTAAAGCCAGTTGGCCTGGTAGACACGACTGAGGCTCTCCGAGCCACTATATGGCCTGGACTGGACTAGACAGACCAAACAAATCAGCTCAAGCATCCAGGGGTGTGACTGTGACAATGCGTTAATGATGTACTTCCTGCAGGGTGATGATGTCACGTCCTTTCAACAAGCACACAAGCTCTCTGCTTCAAGTTTGCGGCTGTAAGCATGCGGGGAAGAGTTTTATAAAGCACTCTGGAATATTAACAAAAAGAGAAATAATCGGTAACAGTTTTAAAAAGGATGAGCGAAAGTACTGGTTGAAGGTTTTTTCATGAACTTTTTCTAAAGAGAAACTGGACTGCCTGATGTAACCATTGGTCAAAAACGCTGGAAAGGAACCATTGTTACAAGAACAGTCGACCAATAGAAGAGAAAAAAAAACGAAAACTCTTTTTTGTAAATATTTTGTGAAATGAAAAATGAAGGACATGTCATTTGGAGGAGGGTTCCAAATAAATCAAAGAATTTAATTCAGTTTTCCATTTCTTGTCATCATCAGCCCAAAAGGCTTCTTACTTTTCTCTCTTTCTCTCCCATTCAGCCTTTGTATTCATATCTGTCAACTTTAAGTTACTAATACACAACTGAACTAAATGTCATCATGTGGTGGGTTGAAGGGAGACTTCTAGAAGAATACAACTAACACCCATATGGGAAGACATCCAACGAAGCCTGTTATTTACTGGGTGTTATTCTGAGAGTTAGACCCTGTGGTGAGGGGTGGGAGAAAAACACAGTCACATTTATCCTGCTCTTTCTCTGGTGAAGAGTGAGGGGTGGGAGCCTTCCTCCCACTCGTTCACTCAATCTCACACTCTTCTGCTCTGTCTCTGTGGAGTCTGGGTTGGGGATGTTGGTAAGACCTTGAGGAGAGAGCTGAGCTCCACTAAACAAACTCTCCATCTGAGAAGTCAGCTGATCGCTGAGGCGAGGTTGGTCTGTGGGGGGCAGGGTGGCTGAATCTGGGTCAGTCTTACCTTCGCTGTCCGCCCCCTCAACCCTACAGCTCACACACACAGTCATCTGTTAACTCGAGAAATGAGTCAAAGAGAAACTGAGATCCTGCTCCCACCAACAGAACTACATACTAACATCAGCAGTATAATATCCCTAGGTTTTTATTGCAGTGGAAACTGAATGAGTAATGGCAGCACAGAGAGAGAGGAAGATGTCTATCGGGGTGGGTTTGTTGGTGTTGGTTTTTGTGTGTGTGAAAGAGTATTACAATACTATCGCCTCGTCGACAAGGTTTAGCTTGACTAAAAGGTTTCTTTAACCCCATAGTCCTAGCTAGGCCATGTTCACTAATCTCTTCATCAGCACCTTGATACCTAGCTCTGGTCTAGGGTGTTGTTACGGCTTGCTAACACTGAGCTCAGTTTTAGCAAGCCCCACTTAATGCCCTGGACCAGAGCTAGTTGATGTGAGATGGGATTGGATGGTGAGGTAATTTGTAGATCATCTGCAGCCCAGCGCGGAGCTCAGGCTGTCCCCAGCCAACAAACAGTATCACGAGTCTATGTGCTGAAGTAGAGGCAGTCAACAAAAGGACTGGCTTTCAAACATTTATTAAATTAAGGCATGGTTCCACAAGTTGACCTTTTCAGGGTGGCCTCTGGCCCGGGAACATGTTCACAACCATGCAATTTAAAACATACCAAAAACACAAAGGAAGCAAAAATCCCAGGAGGTGGTGCAGCCCAGGAGACAGGTGTCCATTTTCTTTCCCACATCTTCACTCACAAGACTCCATTACCCCCAAGACTGTATTACCACTAAACAATGAGTGTATGGTTTGATTTATCTTTAACACACTTTAAAGTGATGCACATTCTTATGTATTCACCTTCTGTGCAACGCCCACCTCTTTCCTATCTGTTGGTTGGATATGAAATCTGTTTCCTGTCTCATCTGTCATCGTAGTAACTCAGCCATGATGAGTTGAAGAGAACGGGCCGGTATGAAGCGTGTTGGTTAGGGATCTGACTGGTTGGTTTCTCTCTTTCTCTCAAACACACACAGCTGTAGAACAGCTGTCTGATTCACAAGGAGAAAAAGGAAGAAATCCTGTCGCCTCAAAGATAGGCATCACACTCCCTCGTCTGGCTCCTCACGTCGCCCACACACGACTTCTATGCACAGATAAAACAACCACAGAACTTTGTGTTCTCTCATTAAGAGCTTTCAAATAGACTTGTGTAGAAGATAACAGGCCTTAAAGAGATTTAGCACTGCCTCTGTGCCCAAATGGCACTCTATTCCCTTTGTAGTGCACAACTTTTGACAAGGACCCATAGGGTTGGACATCGGGTGCTATTTGGGACGTAGCCTCTCTCGGTGCCCAGAGATTTAAAGACCACAACATGTTGATCAACGTCTCTACGCAAACAATAAAGATCTCATTTATCAGACACTTTGACGGAAAGTCACATACAGTTAGCAGCATATGTAATCACACAGTGCCTGTGGCCCATGTAGGAAGCGAGAGGAGAGGCGAGAGAAAGAAGAGTTTCACAATGAGTCTTTGTAAGAGCAGAGACATTTTATAGTCCCACAGCCACAGGCCCTCAGAATGCATTTCTCGCTCACACACAGCTGGATGTCAAGTGTTTTATGGCCAGTGTTCTCTCCCCCGTAGCAGATGTGACACACCCACAACTATGTGCAGCAGGCCTGAACCAACCAAAAAACAGCTATGGTCTGACTTTAGTACTTAAACATAGGCCTGTAGGAGTCAAATGTGAGAGTGGTTAGGCTAACTGTAAAGTGGTTAGGCTAACTGTAGAGTGGTTAGGCTAACTGTAGAGTGGTTAGGCTAACTGTAGAGTGGTTAGGCTAACTGTAAAGGCTGCGAGCCACGACACACATTCACACAGAGAGAGCAGGCCCATTCAGGGGCCTGACCAGCTGGGCCCTGTAAATGTCAAAATCAGCTGACCCCACCTGCCGTGTGTGTGTGTGGCACTAGTGTTTTGGAGAGGGCTGTGGTGTGGGGTCTCCAGGGCCTGGCAATGACATGGGTCTGGGCAGGTGGCGGTGTTGTCTGGAGTAAAGTGGTGGAGTCCTCTACAGGACATCTCACAGAACTGTGTGTGTTTTGGCTGGGGGCATCTTCATACTACCATTCTACAGCCAGGTCAGAAAACAATGCTCTCTTTTTTCCCCCTCACATTTTATTCATCTACCTTCCATCCTTGGACAGATCACATTCAAAAAGGAAAAAGCCTTTTGTAGTGTAAATGCCCTCTAAAACCAAAGACAATGCATCACACCCGAGAAATACATTGTCATACAAATCGACCAACACCTATGACATATGCAGATATGATAGATTACATAGTACAGGTCTAATACGCACTCTACTATATGCACATAACATATGAATGGGGTTATATACAATTATAAACTGGGTGGTTTGAGCGCTGAATGCTGATTGGATGACAGTCATGGTATATCAGACTGTATACCACGGGCAAAACATTTATTTTTACTGCTCTAATTACGTTGGTAACCAGTTTATAATAGCAATAAGGCTCCTCAGGGGTTTGTGATATATGGCCAATATACCACAGATAAGGGCTGTGTCCAGGCACTCTGCGATGCGTCGTGCCTAAGAACAGCCCTAAGCAGTGGTATATTGTCCATATACCACACCCCCTCGTGCCTTATTGCTTAATTGATCATCAAAAAATGTGTATTTTTTCCATTTGATTGAATAGGCTTTGTCCGAAATGGCACACTATTCGCTATGTAGAGCTCTACTCAAATGGGCTGTGGCCGAAACTAGTTCATTATTTAGGTAACAGGGTGCCATTTCAGATTAGCCCTAAAGTGTATTTATTTGTTTTGTTATATATATATATTTTTTTTACATATTAACACGCATAACCTTTTCACAGGGGAGTAAAGCACAGAATTCAATGTTTCCCTGTCATCCTAGTAACCACAAACTGTTGTTTGCGAGCATCTCACAGTACGCTATTACCCTCTACTTCACCATAAATAAAGAATTACAAAAATATACCTCACTTCAAACAGAACTGCAGCAAGAAAGGAGCTTGTCATAGAATTAAAAACAACTGAACAAACTGAACGAAGGAGAATATGAGGGAGAGAGTGATGAGAGAGAATGAGAGGGTAGAAAGGTAGTCTGGATAACAGTCTCTTTGGCTATCAATCCACTCCTGTCATGCTTTGGAATATGACACAGAGCACAAGGAGTGGAATGTAAGCTAGAGAGACTGGTACCCAGGCTAGGAGAGAGAGAAGAGAGCTGGGTTTCCAGGACAACCTGTAAAGAGTGAGTGAATAGGCTGATATTGTGGTGAAGGACAGTATAAAGATCTGGAATGTCTCAGGGTGGAGTGTCTTGAAGGAGTGGAGGTAGGATGGTTAGGCTGGGGTGTCTTGAAGGAGTGCAGGTGGGATGGTTAGGCTGGGGTGGAGTGTCTTGAAGGAGTGGAGGTAGGATGGTTAGGCTGGAATGTCTTGAAGGACTGCAGGTGGGATGGTTAGGCTGGGGTGGAGTGTCTTGAAGGAGTGCAGGTGGGATGGTTAGGCTGGGGTGGAGTGTCTTGAAGGAGTGGAGGTGGGATGGTTAGGCTGGGGTGGAGTGTCTTTAAGGAGTGGAGGTGGGATGGTTAGGCTGGGGTGGAGTGTCTTGAAGGAGTGGAGGTGGGATGGTTAGGCTGGGGTGGAGTGTCTTGAAGGAGTGGAGGTAGGATGGTTAGGCTGGGGTGGAGTGTCTTGAAGGAGTGGAGGTGGGATGGTTAGGCTGGGGTGGAGTGTCTTTAAGGAGTGGAGGTGGGATGGTTAGGCTGGGGTGGAGTGTCTTTAAGGAGTGGAGGTAGGATGGTTAGGCTGGAATGTCTTGAAGGACTGCAGGTGGGATGGTTAGGCTGGAATGTCTTGATGGGCTAGAGTTGGGATGGTTAGGCTGGGGTGGAGTGTCTTGAAGGAGTGGAGGTGGGATGGTTAGGCTGGGGTGGAGTGTCTTGAAGGAGTGGAGGTGGGATGGTTAGGCTGGGGTGGAGTGTCTTTAAGGAGTGGAGGTGGGATGGTTAGGCTGGGGTGGAGTGTCTTGAAGGAGTGGAGGTAGGATGGTTAGGCTGGAATGTCTTGAAGGACTGCAGGTGGGATGGTTAGGCTGGAATGTCTTGATGGGCTAGAGTTGGGAGGGTAGGCTGGGGTGGAATGTCTTGACAGGGTGGAGGTGGGATGGTTAGGCTGGGGAGGGGGGTCTCTGGTCTCCTGGGATGAGCTCCCTTTGTACCCCCACTCCATTTTGAAGAGCAACATGGAAGTTGTAGTTCTAGCGAGAGTTGTAGTTTAGTAAACAATGTGTAGAAGCCAGCCAGGCGGTTAAAAACTCTTCAAGTCCATGTTGATTTAGTGTGTACATTCACAGGTACACCCTGTCCTCCCAAAGGCTCAGGGGTGTGTGAAAACGGACATCTGTGCTACTTCTTCTTAGCATTGACACTCTTACAGAGCCAGTTCATTCCGTCCTGAAAACAGATGGGAGGAAAATTACATTCCAATCAACATTTTTTTTTTTTTTCACCAGGTAGGCAAGTTGAGAACAAGTTCTCATTTACAACTGCGACCTGGCCAAGATAAATCATAGCAATTCGACACATACAACAACACAGAGTTACACATGGAGTAAAACAAACATACAGTCAATAATACAGTGGAAAAATAAGTCTATATACAATGTGAGCAAATTAGGTGAGATAAGGGAGGAAACGGCAATAAATAGGCCATGGTGGCGAAGTAAATACAATATAGCAATTAAAACACTGGAATGGTAGATTTGACAGTAGATGAGTGTGCAAAGTAGAAATACTGGGTGCAAAGGAGCAAAATAAAATAAATAAGTACAGTACAATTGAAAACACAAATTGCCCCTAAACCCTGTTGCATCTCACCTGTACCCCCTCCCCGGTGAGGGCAGAGCAGGACTGGATCTGCCAGACGCGGTCCCGGATGGTGTGCAGGTTGAGTCCCTCAGCGATCTCAGAGGCTGGGGCTGCCGTCAGCAGGTCCTGCTTGTTGGCAAATATCAGCACTGGAACCCCGCTCAGCTTCTCCTCATCCAACAGCTCAGCCAGCTCCTAGAACACACACATCAGCATGGGATCCCAATATAAACCTGTGTGTATGTAGAATATGCACATTACACAGCACACAAACATCACCTGAGACAAGACTCACCTGCCCCGTCTCCTCAAATCTTTTTCTGTCTGCACTGTCGATGACGTATATCTGAAACGCAGTAATGTTTCCATTCAAAAGTATTAGTAGCACACTTCTGGTGGTGTGTAAGTGTGTGTGTCTGTATATACAGTACCAGTCAAAAGTTTGGACATACCAACTCATTCAAGGGTTTTTCTTTATTTGTACTATTTTCCATAATATAGAATAATTGTGAAGACATAAAAACTATGAAATAACACATATGGAATCATGTAGTAACCAAAAAAGTGTTCAACAAATTATTCAAAGTAGCCACCCTCTGCCTTGATGACAGCTTTGCACACTTGGCATTCTCTCAACCAGCTTCATGAGGTAGTCACCTCAATAAAAGGTATGCCTTATTAAAAGTGAATTTGTGGAAATCGCTTTCCTTCTTAATGCATTCGAGCCAATCAGATGTTTTGAGACAAGGTAGGGGTGGTATACAGAAGATAGCCCTATTTGGTAAAAGACCACGTCCAAATTATGTGAAGAACAGCTCAAATAAGCAAAGAAAACAACAGTCCATCATTACTTGAAGACATGAAGGTCAGTCAATCCGGAAAATTTCCAGAACTTTGACAGTTTCTTTAAGTGCAGTCGCAAAAATCATCAAGCGCTATGATGAAACTGGCTCTCATGAGGACCGCCACAGGAAAGGAAGATCCAGAGTTACCTCTGCTGCAGAGGATACGTTCATTAGAGTTACCAGCCTCAGAAATTGTAGGCCAAATAAATGCTTCACAGAGTTCAAGTAACAAACAAACTCAACATCAACTGTTCAGAGGAGACTGCGTGAATCAGGCCTTCATGGTCAAATTGCTGCAAAGAAACCACTACTGAAGGACACCAATAAGAAGAGACTTGCTTGGGCCAAGAAACACGAGCAATGGACATTAGATGGGTGGAAATATGTCCTTTGGTCTGATGAGTCCAAATTTGAGATTGTTGGTTCCAACTGCTGTCTTTGTGATACGCAGAGTAGGTGAATGGATGATCTCTGCATGTGTGGTTCCCACCGTGAAGCATGGAGGAGGAGGTTTGATGGTGTTTTGCTGGTAACACTATCAGTGATCTATTTAGAATTCAAGGCAGACTTAACCAGCATGACTACCACAGCATTCTGCAGTGATACGCCATGTGTTATTTCATAGTTTTGATGTCTTCACTATTAGAAAATAGTAAAAATAAAGAAAAACCCTTGAATGAGTAGGTGTGACTGGTACTAAATATATATATATATATATATATTTATATATATATATATATATATTACACACATATATTACACACAGTTGAAGTCGAAGTTTACAAACACCTTAGCCAAATACATTTAAACTCAGTTTTTCACAATTCCTGACATTTAATCCTTGTAAAAATTCCCTGTTTTAGGTCAGTTAGGATCACCACTTTATTTTAAGAATGTGAAATGTCAGAATAATACTAGAGAGAATGATTTATTTCAGCTTTTATTTCTTTCATCACATTCCCAGTGGGTCAGAAGTTTACATACACTCAATTGGTATTTGGTAGCATTGCCTATAAATTGTTTAACTTGGGTCAAACGTTTTGGGTAGCCTTCCACAAGCTTCCCACAATAAGTTGGGTGAATTTTGGCCCATTCCTCCTGACAGAGCTGGTGTAACTGAGTCAGGTTTGTAGGCCTCCTTGCTCGCACACACTTTTTCAGTTCTGCCCACAAATTTTCTATGGGATTGAGGTCAGGGCTTTGTGATGGTCACTCCAATACCTTGACTTTGTTGTCCTTCAGCCATTTTGACACAACTTTGGAAGTATGCTTGTGGTCATTGTCCATTTGAAAGACCCATTTGTGACTTTAACTTCCTGATTGATGTCTTGAGATGTTGCTTCAATATATCCACATAATTTTCCTTCCCTCATGATGCCATCTATTTTGTGAAGTGCACCAGTCCCTCCTGCAGCAAAGCACCACCACAACATGATGCTGCCACCCCCGTGCTTCACGGTTGGGATGGTGTTCTTCGGCTTGCAAGTCTCCCCCTTTTTTTTCCAAACATAACGATGGTCATTATGGCCAAACAGTTCTATTTTTGTTTCATCAGACAAGAGGACATTTCTCCAAAAAGTACGATATTTGTCCCCATGTGCAGTTGCAAACAGTAGTATGTTTTTTTTATGGCGGTTTTGGAGCAGTGGCTTCTTCCTTGCCGAGCTGCCTTTCAGATTATGTCGATATAGGACTCGTTTTACTGTGGATATAGATACTTTTGTACCTGTTTCCTCCAGCATCTTCACAAGGTCCTTTGCTGTTGTTCTGGGATTGATTTGCACTTTTCAAACCAAAGTACGTTCATCTCTAGGAGACAGAACGCGGCTCCTTCCTGAGCAGTATGACAGCTGCGTGGTCCCATGGTGTTTATACTTGCGTACTATTGTTTGTACAGATGAACGTGGTACCTTCAGGCGTTTGGAAATTGCTCCCAAGGATGAACCAGACTTTCTGAGATCTCTGCTGGTTTCTTTTGATTTTCCCATGATTTCAAGCAAAGAGGCACTGAGTTTGAAGGTAGGCTTTGAAATACATTTACAGGTACACCTCCAATTGACTCAAATTATGTCAATTAGCATATCAGAAGCTTCTAAAGCCATGACATCATTTTCTGGAATATTCCAAGCTGTTTAAAGGCACAATCAACATAGTGTATGTAAACTTCTGACTCACTGGAATTGTGATACAGTGAATGATAAGTGAAATTACTTAACTTACTTGCCAAAACTATAGTTTTAACAAGAAATTTGTAGAGTGGTTAAAAAATGAGCTTTAATGACTCCAACCTAAGTGTATGTGTAACTCTGTGTTTTTGTATGTTGTCGAACTGCTTTGCTTTATCTTGGCCAGGTCGCAATTGTAAATGAGAACTTGTTCTCAACTTGCCTACCTGGTTAAATAAAGGTGAAATAAAATAAAAAAATGAAATAAAAATGTAAACTTCTGACTTCAACTGTATATATATATATATATATAAATAAGTAAGTGTGTGAAGGAAGCTATGGTTAAGCCACTCACCAGCACATCAGTGTTCTCAAAGTAGTTTCTCCAGTAGGGTCTGATCTTCCTCTGTCCCCCGATGTCCCACACATTCAACTTAAAACCCTGAGACTGAACACTCTTTATGTTGAAGCCCTGGAGAGAGAGAGGGTTTATAAGTGATAGTCTAGCACCAAACCCCTAGTGATGTGCGTATGCGTTCCCCAGTAGTACTGTACCTGTGTGGGGGTGATGTGACTGATGTCCTCGGAAGCCAGTTGTTTCAGCAGAGTGGTCTTTCCCCCGTTGTCCAAACCCAGCAACAAGATCCGAACCTCCTGATCTGGTGTGCTCTTTAGCTTCCGAAGGATTGACAGCAAACCCTGCAACATATCAAAACCCGATCCGTTATCAGTTATCCCGACACGTGACATGAGCAGCAGGAGCATACCTGCTTTCTAAATGAGCTAACTACAGTAACTAGCTATCTGGCTACTCGCATCCCTCCACAACAGGCTGATCAATTGCCTGCGACTCGAGCCTCAAGGATGCGCAGAGAGGACACAGAAAATAGAAGATGATTATCGAACTAATTATTCTCTCTCTAGGAATTCACGGTGGTTACAAATAGGGAAAGCGTTCTGAAGCGACTGAGCTAACTAATTATGTAGCTATCAATAGTTTCAAAGGGTTTAGCTATGCTAGGCTGCTAATCTCATGATAAACCAACAGAGCAACAAGACCGCTGCAGTCAGCTTTTCCCCAAATTGTTTTTATTTTTCACCAATTTATGAATGTCTTAGAAGGTACAGTGGCAACATTTTGAACAATCGTATTGTTAATTATGCCTTTACTTGATTCAATCTACATTATAATAGCTATTTATCGCAATAAATGTAACTCACCATCTTGTTGCTTTATCTCCCCAAGACGCTACGGACGTTACTAGGGCCCCGAGATGGGGTGATGACGTTCTACACAAGTTCACGCGAGAGCACAACAAGTGTGGGCGTAAACTAGGACACGTCACTTAGCGTTATAATTAGCCACTTTACTAGCGGAGGCATAAATAACAACAAGCTATCTTATTTCTTTATCATTGTGTCGTTTTAGCTGGATATAAATGAGTAGCTAGCTAACAAGCATTGTTGTCATGTTCTTATTTGCAATTTATTTTGTGTTTGATTTAGAAAGAGAAAAGTCAAGATCTGCTGCGTGCATGTTTTAAAGGATGAGATGACTGAAAGTTAATATAATAATTTATTTATTCCTTAAGTTATTTTTCTAGAGAGAGTGAGCTGCCCCGGTCTGTGGAGGAGGCGGGACCAGTGCACCCCTACAACGCAAACAACTACAATCCTCAGCTGAAACAATTAGCAATAGCAAGTTGTAACATTTTTGCAGTTCAGCTCTGAAAGGTAACGTATATGTTCAGTTGCTTTGTTTGCATTTATTGATACAGTTACAGTACGATTGTTTCGCTCTATGTTTTGCACCGTTTCGTATTTCTGGGCGTGCTTGTTGGACACAGCTGCTATTGTCCATGCTTCGCAAAATGCGGCTAGCTTGACAGGCAAGTTGTATCGGACTGTTGAATGACAGCTTTACGGTGATTCCAAGAATGTCCCCACAATATGTGATGGTCCAATTCATATGTGAGTGCAGCTGTTCTAGACATGAAATCGCAGATGCACTTGGCAAAGGATCGATGTCAACAATTATTCTCGACAGTCTTGTAAGATTGCATCGCATGTAAATTAGCTAGGTACTTGTTTCCTGCTGCAGTTTAAGTTAGTTTCTCTGTCATAAAAAGGCAATTATCACTCATGGTTGAACTGTTAGGACCCATTGGTAATCAGTACCTTAATTTCCTAGTCTGCTTTCCCTCATGTGTTACAGTTCTGCAGAACAGGTTTCACACCCTGTGTTTTTAGATCAGTGCAGATGAAGGAAGAGACAAGCAGAGGGGTTTTTGAGATGCAGAGGTAGGTGATTGACATCCAGTCTAACTAGACTGCCCTGTGGAAAATGAATACCTGTGGTTGATCATAGCCTTGCCTCAGACAAGTCTCAACCTCATCACATCACATACTTTAAGGCTTCTCTTCAACTCTCTCACCCCCTCTTATTAATTCACATCTTCCTCCCTGCACCTTTCTCTCCCTCTGCCCTTACTCTCTAATTCTCTTCACACCATCCATACCAAACGTTTGCTAATTAATTCATTTGTTCATATATTTATTTGTTTGTTCATATGTTGCTTTACTGAGATGCTAGATGCTATTCTGCTCAGTCAGTGTGCAGCTGCAGCAGAGAGAGTACACACCATGACCCTGCTGTTCAAACAAACAGCTCTGGTTCCAGCCTGCTTTCCCTGGGCCTGTGTGCATCTCAAAAGTCTTGACTGGCCTCCTCTTCTTCCTCCCCGCCTGATATCCTATCTCTGGCTGTTTGAAATGGGCAGGAAATGCTCCTTTGAATAACTTTGGAAGGGTGGATGATTAATTAATTGGTTATAAATGAAATCATTGATCAGTTCACTTCGTTGCGCTAGAGATAGAAACACTGCAGGAACCGCAGGGAGGTCTGCCCCAGGGTTGGGTTCAAAGGTTATGGCTAACTGGTCAGAGCAGGTTTGATTGGTTAGAAAGTAGGTTACCCACTGAACCCTGGGAGGGGAGATTGTTTTTACAAAGGAAAATGTGAATGATATGATACTGTAATAACATAGGTTGTCTCAAGATTAGACCTACGCTTTTTTAGGCCTATACTAAAGTGGGCTATTCTACAACTGAAAACAGGAAAAATAATCAACATGTCTTTCTGTTCTTCCAGGGGCAGGCCGGAGGGGCTGATTGGACCACGTTGATGTTGGTACAGGACCAAGGAGCTAAACGGTGACTGCAGACTCAACTCAGTTTGGGACAGCCGAGGTGGTTTGGAGACCTTGTTTGTGACTTTAGACCTAGGTGGTGGGGCGGAGGGTTACGATGGCTGTGAGCAGGTTTGACATAGATGTGCTGCGGTGGGATCAGTACACATTTATTGGCAGACTGAAGCACTTTGTCAACATCACAGACTGGAGGACAGCACTACTGCCAGACTCACGACTGGACGAGTCTAAAGCACTGGTGGAGAGCTGCAGGTAACGCACACGTACACACACACACACACACAGATACCTCGAGGTTAGAACGGTGGGCCAGTAACCTTAAGGTCGCTGGTTCGAATTACTTGAGCAAGGCCCTATTTGCTCCAGGGACGCTGGTAAAATAGTGGACCCTGGCTCTGACCCAAACTCTTTGCATGTGTCTCGGAGTTGGGATATGCTAGAAACACATTTCAAATACACACTTGTACAAGTGTGTTATAGGACAAATATTAATAAAATCCAACGAATGATATTATTATTATTTTAAACTGGGTGGTTCGCACACTGAATGCTGCTTGGCTGACAGCCGTGGTATATCAGACCGTATACCACGGGTATGACAAAACATTTATTTCTACTGCTCTAATTACGTTGGTAGCCAGCAATAAGGCACCTCGGGGGTTTGTGGTATATGGCGATATACCACGGCTATGGGCTGTATCCAGGCACTCCGCATTGCGTCGTGCGTAAGAACAGCACTTAGCCGTAGTATATTGGCCGTATACCACACCTCCTTGTGCCTTATTGCTTAATTATACCACTATGAAGTAGTAATTTCTCTGCAGTGTTATATCTACAGTTGTTGTTCCTCATGATGAGAACCTGGGTTATGTGTGGTTCTCCTGTTCTAGAGCAGCTTCCCTTCACCCTGGCACCACAGAAGAACAGCTCTATGACTCCGCATTTCACCGAGACACCGGCGATCGCATGAACCTGATTGGCCGAATGTCCTTCCATGTGCCCGGAGGGATGGCCATAACAGGCGGTATGCTACAGTTTTACAGGTACGTAAAACACACACACACACATATATATATATCTGACAAAATTATCGATCTATAGATGAACCAAAGATAGGTGAGTTTGGTGCAATGACTTCTAGTCATGTATTTCAAACCTCTCTCTCTCTCTCTCTCTCTCTCTCTCTCTCTCTCTCTCTCTCTCTCTCTCTCTCTCTCTCTCTCTCGGACAGTCCCTGCTGTATCTGGCAGTGAGTGAATCAGTCGTTTAACGTTATAGTAAACTACACCAACAGAAACGCTGCTTCCTCATCACCTCCAAGTAAGACCATGCAGACCACACACACAGCTACGCTGAATGTAATGTAATGCACATGGAGAATATCCAGAGCTATTTAAGTGTCTTACACTCTATCTCTGCTCTCCCTCTTCAGTCAGATAGGAGTAGCCTATTTAACAGCAACTAGCACTGCTCTAGCTACTGCTGTGGGACTCAACCTCTACACAAAGGTACAGTTTGATGCACAGACACACACACACTGGTTTGATTGATTACATGTTCCACTTCCCCTTCCTGTCTTGTCTCTGCCCCTTCCTGTAGAAAGCTCCTCCTTTGGTGGCGCCCTGGGTTCCATTTGAGGCGGTGGCATCAGCTAACTGTGTCAACATCCCAATGATGAGGCAACAGCAAGTTCATCTGTGCTCCTAGTGTATTAGCATCCCCATGAAGACACAACAGCGAGTTCATCTGTGCTCCTAGTGTATTAGCGTCCCCATGAAGACACAACAGTGAGTTCATCTGTGCTCCTAGTGTATTAGCATCCCCATGAAGACACAACAGCAAGTTCATCTGTGCTCCTAGTGTATTAGCGTCCCCATGAAGACACAACAGCGAGTTCATCTGTGCTCCTAGTGTATTAGCGTCCCCATGAAGACACAACAGTGAGTTCATCTGTGCTCCTAGTGTATTAGCGTCCCCATGAAGACACAACAGCAAGTTCATCTGTGCTCCTAGTGTATTAGCATCCCCATGAAGACACAACAGCGAGTTCATCTGTGCTCCTAGTGTATTAGCGTCCCCATGAAGACACAACAGCGAGTTGTTGACCATCTCCTTCTCTCCTCTCAGAGAGCTCCTGAATGGCATCTCTGTAACAGATGAGAATGGAAACAAACTGGGTCGTTCCAAGGTAATGTCTGAATAATTAAATATTCTACTAAATATCGTATTTCTGACTGTTATACAAGAGCAAAAAAATGAACATTTCCTCTTACTCGCGACAGAAAGCAGCTGTGAAGGGCATCACCCAGGTGGTAATTTCCCAGGTTACCATGCAGCACCGGGCATGAGTAGTGTCAGAGGTTTAAGAGGGAGGGCTGTAGAATTTGAGATCAGTCCTCGCTCCATAGACAATGGAAAGTGGTGCGTGATCCTGTTACTCCCTACAATGACTCATTCCTCTCCTTTTTCCACTTGCTCTCCTTTATCTATATTCTCACCTCCTGTGCTCCCTCTCTTCTTTCCCCCTCTCTTCTCCTAGTCATTTTCCCCATCATCATGCAGAGACTGGAGGATAACAAGTTTATGCAGGTGGGCCTTTCATCAAAACATCATTCTGCTACTAGACATGCATAGGCTAACTAGCTACAATGTTAGTGAATAAACATTCAGAGTTAAAGTTCTGTTGACTAAATATCCAGTTACATTGTTCTTGACTAAGTGTGCTTAGAGTGCAGATTGAGGTGCTGTTTGGTGAGCTAACCAGCCCTGTCTTTCTGTTAACAGAGGATCACCTTCGTCTCCCGACCTTTACAAGTGATGATGGTGGGAGCGTTGTAAGTAGGACTGTTTAGGAGGTTTCACCATGAAGATTGTTGTTTGGTACTACATTTCTAAGGGTGTGCCAAATGGCACCCTATTCCCTATATAGTGCACTACTTTTAACTAGAGCCCTATGGGGCCCTAGCCAAAAGTAGTGCACCATGTAGTAGGGAATGGGTTACCATTTGCGACGTAAACGTACTTGTCTCTGTCATAGTGGGCACACAGTCACCTAACCCTCCATGTCTGTTTTGCAGCCTGGTCTTCATGGTGCCGGCAGCCTGCTCCCTGTTCTCTCAGCAATGGTAAGTAGCTTGTCGACTGGGCAGCGTTCAGTAGGGCCCCTCCATGATGTTTTAACATCTCATCTTTACGATCAGCTATGGCATGTTGTAGGTGTTGTGGAAATTCTTACACAGGGACACGTTGTGGAAATTCTTACACAGGGACACTCGAAGTCAATCTTAAATGAATCATTGTTTATTGTCAGCGCGCTGGAGAGGTTCCAACAAACTTGAATGACCATAATGAACATCTGGCAGAAGCTCTAACAGGGTAGGCCCCTTAGTTCTCTTACATACTGCAGGGCAAGTCATATTTACATGATTTAGCTTATTCATAACGTTTGCGTCATTCATGTGACTGACCAATACCTCACAAGGCTTCTTCTCTCTAAGCTGAGACCTTGAAACTGAAATATCTTTCGTTCTCAAAACAAGGTCTGTGCGTACTGCTAAATTGCAGATATTGATAAGTGAGGATTTGTTCAATCAGTCACTTGCATGAACACAGAAATTAGTTATTAGAAAAGCACAAGTAAAACATTTCCATCACGTAGGATAGTGCTCAAGATCACCCCTTCCGTAACATATTAGACTTGGTTTGGATCTCACTCTCTCTTCCTCTCACTTTTTTTCAGCTCCATGGGCAGTGTACAATACGTCTACTTCAACAAGGGCCTCTGAACACAAACACACCTGCCTTCTTAATTGTCATGTCTTTCATTAAACTGAAGACATGTTTATCAAATAACTCTCTGTAATTATTATTACGCGATTAAACTGATTCATCGTTTAACTGTAATTAACTAGGAGGTCGGGGCACCAAGGAAAATATTCAGATTACAAAGTTATAATTTTCCTAATATAACTTTCAGATATTATAATATCTGATCTATTAGTCTTCTGATTAATGATGTATTCGTTTACCTCGTCAGTCTCATTCCAAACATCGTAAATTGTTGGTTATCTGCACGAACCCAGTCTTCACTATGAATCATCCATACATCAATTGTCTTAAAATCATTTATTTACTAACTAAGTAATTCACAGAAATGCATAACAAACAGATATGGTTACAAGGAAATGATAGGAGAATGTGCCCTAGTGGGCTAAACCGGCATGGCGGCTTGTTAGACAAAAGGTTGATAAGAGTTGATAATTATAACAATTGAAATGCTAATCCTTTGCACATGAATGCTCACTCATTCGGGAACAATTGCAATCAATATATATATATATATATATTTACACTCAGTGTGTCATCGGGATCTTTGTTGAAAAGTTTGTTCTGTTGGAGAGGTTGTCCTCGCGTTCTCTCTGTCTCTGTCTCTCTGTCTCTGTCTCTCTCTCTCTGTCTCTCTCTTTCTGTCTCTCTCTCTCTCTCGGTTAGAATGGACATTTCAAAGTGACATTCATTAATGTCGTTATAGGACAGATGTTTCGTCGGTCTTCGCGTTCAACGATACTGAATTCCTAGCTGCAGACTAGTAATTAATATCAAAGACTTGTTCTTATTCTGTATCGAAAGTTCAGAACGAGGAATGCATGGTCAAATCTTCAGCCAACTCGTAATGGAGGTCAGCTCGGTCTGGTGATAGAAACCCTGGGTGGGGGTTATATTCGGAAAAAGGCTGTCTCATGACGCCAGGTCCCGTCTGTTGATGGGGGCGTGCCGATGACTTGGTGAAACTTTAAACAGAAATACAATTCTCTCACATTAACATCTTACAAGCATCCCAACATATTCCAAATAGCTTTATCCTTATTCATTAATTTTATACAACCATTAGATGTAAGTCTCACAACTGAGGCTATTATATAAACAGCGCCATGGTAATGTGGCCGTATTGTCTCTCATGAGCTTCACAAAATTGTACCAAACGGACCAGTTCGTAGCTGGATTCTTCACCGATCTTTTATACCTTCTCCAGAAACATAAATGTCGTTCGGTTCTCCAGTCCTGTGAGGTGGAAGAATTCCTGGGTTCTTTCATGAAACCCACTCTCTCTTTATACTGTGGCCATGAGGCGGGACATTTTCTTAGGAATTTACGACCGCTCTCACAGAGCCTGGGTGGGGGAGACAGAGGTAGGGGGATGGTGCATAGAAAACCCAAAGAGGGCAACGTCATGACATAATCATCGGCCAAACAGGGAGAGCATCTGGGGGAAAAAAATGAAAAAATGAGCCAATCAGCATCCTTGGCGATGTCCAATAGGAACGCTTGTAGGAGAAATGGGTTTGTCTTTGTTTATTTTCAACAATTCTTTGTGATTGAAGTGATGTTCTCCAGAAGATAGAGATATGCCACTGTACTCCAAACTGTGCCTTTATCCACACTGGAAAAAGGTCAAATTTGGAGTACAGTGGCACATCCCATCCCTGCATTGAGGTGCGTTTTTCGACCCATATCTCATGACGGCGTGTGCGTGTGCGTGTGTGTGTAATTAATATATATACATTGTAAATAAGAATTTGTTCTTAACTGACTTGCCTAGTTAAATAAAGGATAATATGAGTCTCCACCGCTGAAATAACTTGTTTATTTGAAAGGTAAGCTTTAAGTGGGCATAGTCTGCTTAACTCAACCAAAAACACCTACATTTAGCTTTGTTTATGAACCAGAAAATAAGTTTATTTCAGCTTGTTTAACAAAGTTATCTTGCTAACTCGTTGAACCTACTTTGTAGTATACCCCTCTGGGCCAGTGAGACCAATGAGCCTCTCTAGCCTTTCCATGCATTGGCTAACATTTCCATATTATTTTGGGTGATAAAACACTGATCACTTTCAATATTCACCATTTCCAGACTGTAGCTATTGAGTCACAATGTCAATTCCCTGAGCAGAACATTTCTTTAAAAGGTTTTAAATCGGTGTTAGCATTTTCATTGTGATGCATTTCCAATAAGCAGTGATCTTCAGAATGCCACATTGTTGACCACTGCAGGGATAACAATCAGCCCCAAAACCATTAAGATCTCAAATGTGGTATCCCTTATTCTCAACGTCAAGCATACTCAAATCCAAATTTACCATCCCTGTACTTGAAAGTTCATTCAACAGGCAAAGTACTTCAAGTACTCCGTGCAATTTGGGAAGCAGGCTGTTTTCTATTCAGTCAGCACCCTTCAGTCAGGTAACCACAGGAGGTTGGTGGCAACTTAATTAGGGAGGATAGGCTCATGGTAATGCAATCAACTGTTTGATGCCATTCACTCCTTTCCAGACATTATGAGCCATCCTCCCTTCAGCAGCCGCCACTGGGTGCAACACTTCATTTAAACCAAGGATTGATAACTACCAGCAGCACAGACACACAGAGAAAGTTATTTCAAAAGGTTTGGTTTTATTTGATAATACTGTTGTATATTTTTGTCCATCAACTGAACGTCCACAAAGGATTAAACATGCAGAGTCTGGATGTATTCAAACTCAACCCTTTTATCTCACTCTGCCTTTCTCCCACACACCCAATCCCCCCTCCATACCATGTGTACATCAGAAAGCTTTGGATAAGGTAGAAGAAATATGGCATTGCCTTCTGAAAGATAAGTCTGTGTTTATCTAGCCAATCTTCTTTAGATCTATGCAAGTGCCTTCCTTGCAAGTAGGTGGCTAGGAGTGAGATTCTTTCTCTCGCGTGCTCCCAGCGAAAGACATTCACCACGTCATCGTTATTATTATTATTATTATTAAAGAGACTTGATAGGGAGAAACAATCTATATGTAAAATGTAATCAAAATGGAAACAGCCCACTCTTATATTATGCTTCTGATACTTTCAATCCAAATGAATATATATAGCATTATTTTGAGATGTTAGGAGTATGTGTCCATCTAAGACACTATATCCTATTGACATGGTTTCCTGAGAGGTTACACACTTCTCCAGGCATCGGGGATTCGATCTTGCAACCTTTCGGTTACTAGTCCAACGCGCTAACCACTAGGCTACCTGCCACAATGTAAGATCTGAACACTTGCACAGCGCAACGGATTGTAGTTAAGACTGCCTGGAACGCGGCTGTCTGGTTGTGTCCCGTAAGGCACCCTATTTCCTATGTAGTGCGCTACTTTTGACCAAGGCCCATATAGTGCACTATGTAATGGAATAGGGAGCCATTTGGGACACACATCTTCCTGTCTGGGGTACTATATTAAGAACACTACAGAGAATCACACGGTTCTCTCTACTCAAATTCCTCTTCAAAAAGTATAAAATTGAGTTCTGACAGAATTATAAAAATACAAAAGTATATGCGTAACTCCTCCCACCAGCCTCCAATGAGGCATGGTACCATACAGCAGTGGAGGCTGGTGGGAGCAGCTATAGGAGAAAAGACTCATTGTAATGACTGGAATGGAGTCAAACATATGGAAACCACGTTTAACTCCCTTCCATTCATTCCAGTCCAGCCATTACAATGAGCCTATAGCTCCTACCACCAGCCTCCACTGCTGTATAGCCATCAAGGGAGAGAAGGGGTAGTGGGTGGAGACAGAGGGGGGGTGTTGAGTCTAGAAAGACCGTCGAGGGGAGGGCGGCATAGGGGTGAGGGTTATGGAGAGTGGGGAAGGGCAGGGGTAAAATGAGATACCATCAACGTCTGACATACTTCACAGACTGGTGAGACACGCATCCTAGAAGGTTGTTTTAAATGTTATTCACAGATCTGTCTCTGACTGGGATGCTTAGAGTACAGACAAAACCAACGCAATCACTTAGAAAAACTAAACTATTTTCTTTCTAAATGTCGATTAGAATAATCTGGGAAGCCCCACCTCACCAGCAATCTGATTGGTGATAACATGAGCATGAGAAGCAACATCAAATAGCATTTAACTAGAGGAGATAAACACAAAAAGGCAACTTGGATCAAACAGAATGAGGAAACATTGTCTAGCCATCATTGAATAGATATGGGGTTGTTCTAACCTGGGTAGTTTGAGAGAGGAAGGAGTTTAGGGGCAAAGAGTTGCACTTGATTTAGACCCCCCCCCCCCCCCAGCCCAACAGGTAGGCAGAGTTCTCCCTTTTGCAACCATTCCATACAGTAGGTCAAACGGTGAGTTCTCTGCCCAGGAGGTGCACAAAAGGAGTTATATCAAGTGCACCTTTCTCTTTAAGGGTTCTGTCCAAAATGGCACCCTATTCCCTATAGAGTGCACTACTTAACCTGGGCGCTGGTAAAAAAAAGAGAAAAAAAAGTAGTGCACTCTATAGGGAATAGGGTGCCATTTGAGACACCAATCGTTTAAAAAAATCAGTCCTCCTGACGCCAGCCTCAGGGGGGGATGTGAAAAATCACTCGACCAGTCTGTCTCACGACCCTAAATCTCTACAAACACCCTGAGCCAGTCTAGCTCCTTCCCCTAGCCTCTAACCCTTCTGTTTGTTGACCTGAAGGAACCAAGTATGTGTAAGCAATTTGACAAAATAAACATTCAGGGAGCTATGTGGATCGATTACCCAGGAGGATACAGAGGGGAGGACAAGTCATAATGTCTGGAATGGAGTCAATGGAATGGTATCACTTATTCCGTTCCAGCCATTACAACAAGCCAATCCTCTCCAATTATGGTGCCACCAACCTCCTGTGTATGCCATCACCATACTACAAATACAGCAGGTCCCTTCAGATCTGCAGACAGAAGGGGGTAGTAGCTAGGAGTTGTTTTTGAACCAGTAAACAATTTCACCGATCTCGCTCAAATCAATCAGCTTTGCCTCGTTATATTTTATGTGTATCATATTCATCTTGCCCTTCCACACAGAACTTATTTTCTCCTAATATTTCACTAAATTGTTTAGATTTATTTTTCTTAAAAATCAGGCTTTGCAGTGGGCAGCTGGAAGGGGGTGTTGGCAGGAAGTGACTAGGGGTCCTCGATGTCCAGGAACTCCTTCTTGGGCGGAGCATTACCGCGGTACCAGGAACAGGAGCCGTCGGCCCTCTTAACGCAGGCATAGTGGTTGGCTTGGCGACCATGCACCTGCTTCTCCATCATCAGGTCTGTCCACAGACACTCCTCTGGAGCGGAGATGGCACAGGGCAGGGAGGGGCAGCGCACAATCTACACAGAGACACACCAGGTTAAGACAAGTCACAGGAGATGTTTCCCTACCAAACAACCTCCTCCAAATCCCCATCCTGCCCTGCTCCCCACCACCTCCCTACCTTG
Organism: Salmo trutta; assembly: GCF_901001165.1. Lineage (NCBI taxonomy): Eukaryota > Metazoa > Chordata > Actinopteri > Salmoniformes > Salmonidae > Salmo > Salmo trutta. The sequence continues at coordinate 35,837,565 of NC_042966.1, read as the reverse complement.
CAGTCACAGCCCATCTGATAGAGCTGAGTCAGACTCTTCTTCTGAGTGTGGCTCATGGACTCCCAGGGAGTGATGTAGTCACACAGGGTCACATGCATCTTCTCACCTGCCTCCACCTTGCCTGCAGAAGAAAACATAAGGCAGGGAAGAGGTCCTCTTTAAAAAAAAAACAGCAACAGAAATGTGGTTCTGAAACACTAAATCAAACATGCTTTTCTTTTCCTCCCTTCCTTAGATGGGGACAGACAGCGGTTAGAAAAGGGAGAGGGTGTGAGGAGTAGAATGAGGAGAGGGGTGAGTCATTGAAAGGCTAGTCTTACAGAAAATGGTTTTCACCATGCCAAGGTCCATCGGGAATCCTAAAGGAGGAAACAGTAGCCTCAGCAGTCCCTGGCCTGGTGTTCCCTGTAATTAGGCTGTGTGTGTGTGAGAGAATGAGTAGGGAAACCAGAGCACGCATTGATCTAATGCCCCTCTGTGTCTCGCTTTACGTCTTGCCCATGTCTGCTCCAGTGGTGCTCACTCGGCACCTTCTGGCACAGCCTGATCACAGATCTGTTTGTGCCGTCTTGCCAACTCCTTATAACACTAATGCCTGTAAGAGTAGGCAAGGCAACACAAACAGCTCTGGGATCAGGCTACTTCTAGCACAGAGCGGAGGGAGATTAACTATGCCATCAGTGTGTGGTAGGGTCCAACAGACAATCCTCACCTGAAATCAGGTAATCCTTCTTGCCACTGGTATCAAAGGTAACGCCACACACAGCGGAGACCGGAGCAGTGAAGATCTCCTCAATGTCCTGGTCAGGACCCTTATACATCTACAACAGGTCAGATGAACACAAGTCTCATATCTTACACATCCACAGGTGACGTGTTAAAGAGGTCAGAGGGGGTTAGAGGTCATGGATGTATTCTCACCTTGATCTGTTTGACGTCATACTGTATCATGGTGATGGGGTTACCGTAGATATCATTCCCAGTATCTACCTCCTTCTCACCCACCACCGCCGCTCGGATCACTGCAGGGAGACAGGATCAGAGGACATCAACACACACAAGTCCCGAAAACAAAGCTTCTGTTTGAATTCCTTCTCCCACCACATCTAGTTAACCACCTGCAGATGGTGCCCAGGCAGCCTGAACAGCCTCTACTGCAGCCTGACGTTCCTACATCACAGTAAACCAACGATACAGGGAGTCAAAATAGTCTTCGTTGTTTTGACTGTTTCAGGATGTGAACAAGCTGCCAGTAACATTCCAGATGTTCATGCCCCAGATCACATCACGATTTGTTAGCACATATGATTAGGGAGAGATGTTTCGGCCAGTGAGAGCACAAGGCTGTGATTTAGGCACATTATCGAGAGAAAGAGACAAAATGTAGTGACACCGAAGGATAGAAGACAGATCTAGTATAAGCTGTAGTTCCTGTGTTTTAAAAGACTCACAAACGACATCATGCTTTAGCTATGGGAAGGGAAAATATGAGCAATACGCAAGAACGTAAAACTCACAGGAGAACAAATAAAATGTACACACTCCACAGGGGTGACTGCCATTGCCCTGTTCCCTCGGGTTCCCTTTCTGGCGTGGAACACAAGCAGACATGGGAGGAGTTCACTGCAGAGTTGACGTCCGACTCCCTCATTTCTCCCCTGGTCCAGGTCGCATGCTTTTCTGCACATGTAACCACTCCCCAAGTTCATAGAGGGAGCCCACTGAGGGTGATGCAAACACACGGAGCGCCAGCAGTATACCTGGCTGGCTCGATCTCCTGAATCCTGTGGAGTTTTTCCCCTCTCGTTTCCTGACCTCATTCAGACCCAGAAGCTAATGAGCACCAAGGACTCTGGGAATAGAACAGGGTAGACAGCACGCTCAGCTCAGGGAAACAGTGATTCTGTGATTTGGGACTGCTGCCTGTTTAATGGCATTTCCGGAATCATGTTTTCCTAAATAGGCTCCATTCCCCCCCTGCTACTTAACTAGGTCATATGATCAGCCATGTTAAGAGAGCAGAAACTTAGGACAGAGAGGTTCATGCACCTCAAGCCAACCATATGTAACAGTATAGCTTCCGTCCCTTTCCTCGCCCCAACCTGGGCTCGAACCAGGGACCCTCTGCACACAACAGTCACCCACGAAGCATCGTTACCCATCGTTACTCATCGCGCCACAAAAGCCACGGCCCTTGCAGAGCAAGGGGAGCAACTACTTCAAGTCTCAGAGCGAGTGACGTCACCGATTGAAAAGCTATTAGCGCGAACCACCGCTAACTGACTAGCCATTTCACGTCGGTTACACGCCATAGCTATGCAGAAAACCTATACATGCATACCACCAGAACTACACATTTTTCCACGAAAACCCCCATATGAACACATACCACATCCTGAGTTCCTCTAACCCTCCGCTCCGTTATCCACCACGCTAAATGAATGGACAAAGCCATCGATCATGTGACACCATTCATTCCTATGTGAAGACTCAATAGTGCCTTTGAAGCCCAGAAAGTCAGTTAAGATGTCTCATTTGGGATATTTATGTAGACATAACAGTTTGAGCTACTCCAGGAAGTGACATTGCAGCCTAGCTCAGTGTTGCCCCCTCTCATTAAGCATCTCAAGTTGAAGACCGACCGGGTACTGCAGGCTGCCATTAGCTACTGTAAATTATCCTTATATCCTGTGTGGTATTTTAAAATAATTGGTTCAAGGACATACATCTAGTGTAGTAGAAGCAATTATTGGTATTGTCACCGTCTTTGAGATATGCATTTACATGAAGATTGGCCTGCCTTCCACCCCCCTTTCACTATAAATGGGGGATAATGTCTTCTGCAAACAATGCCTGCAGTACCGGTTGGCCTTGGACTTCCATGTCTTTATGAGAGGGGGCGGTCATTCTCCCCTGGAGTAGACGGGCTAGGGTAAATGTTCATCACATAGCTGTTAATGTCACGCCTCTGTGGCCTACAGGCTCTGTTCTGTCTATTGGCTTAGTACACAGACATCTCATTTCCTCAGAGTATAGATGGGAGCTTAGCTTAAGCATATTCTTGGCCTCTCTGAAAATTAACTTATGTCGATGAGCTCATTTTAAAATGTTATTTAAACCTTTATTTAACTAGGCAAGTCGGTTAAGAACAAATTCTTATTTACAATGACGGCCTACCACGGCCAAACCCGGACGACGCTGGGCCAATTGTGCGCCGCCTTATGGGACTCCCAATCACTGGCAGTTGTGATACAGCCTGGAATCGAACCAGGGTCTGTAGTGCCTTAGACCTTTGCGCCACTCGGGAGCCCTAAACTTAGTGGGACTGCTACACCAAGAGGTACTTGTAGGTATGCATAGTCACTGATTAGAATGACCAGGAAGGAGATGACTTCTGAAGAGGAGTGAACAATGTTGACAAAGTCAGAGGATCCCACCCTGTAAGTCAGTCAAGTCTGTGTCTCCCTATTCTCATGGATACCATGTATATTTCTGAGAGGTCCTTGACTTTTATTACTTTTTCCTTTTGAGTACCCAGAACTGACAGCCAGATGTCATACACTGCCAGATGGACATATTCGTATGTAACTGAGAGAAGGCTATACATCCCAGTGGTGTGTACTGTACGTCTGTGCAGTCTTGGGCGTTACACTCAGTCTCTTTGAAGTGATGTGTGCGTCTGTTTTGCCATCCTGCTACATTAGGTCGGTGCAGAGCAGGAAAACCCCAGAAAGATTCCTGTCATTCCTCACAACTACACCCCAAAGAGAGCGAGAGAGAAAGAGAAAGAGAAAGAGAGAGAGAGAGAGATGGGGAGAGAGAGAGAGAGATGGAGAGAGAGAGAGAGAGAGAGAGAGAGGAGAGGAGAGAGATGAGAGAGAGAGAGAGAGAGAGAGGAGAGAGAGAAGAGAGAGAGAGAGAGAGAGAGAGAGAGAGAGGAGAGAGAGAGAGAGAGAGATGGAGGAGAGAGGAGAGAGAGAGAGAGAGGGAGGAGAGAGAGAGAGAGGAGAGAGATGGGGAGGAGAGAGAGGAGAGAGAGATGGAGAGAGAGAGAGAGAGAGAGGAGAGGGGGAGAGAGAGAGAGAGAGAGAGAGATGGGGAGAGACAGAGAGAGACAGAGAGAGACAGAGAGAGACAGAGAGACAGAGAGAGACAGAGAGACAGAGAGACAGAGAGACAGAGAGACTGCTGTGACAGACTTGTTCAGAGGGATTCAAGCAGAATTTATACTACCCTGTTTATTCCATCCTAGTTTCCCCTGCTCTCTCTCCCTCTTTATGCCTTCCTCTCCTTCATGTTCTATTTGCTGTGCCACGTCCACAAGGCAGACTGCTCTCCTAGTCCCAAGGCAGATCCCAAAGCACTCTAAACTCATAGGGGACTGTGTGTTGGTCCTCTGTTTTACTGTACATGGCTGCAGCATAGTCAGGTGGAGACAAGCCTTCAGGTCTCAGGCAAAGTTACTAATCATCATGAAAGCCAACCACCTCAGTTACACATTTCCTGTTGTATCAAGCAACAGGAAACCGCAAGTGTGCAAATGAATAAGTAAAGAATACACTTTGTTTACATCCCAAATGGCACCATATCACCTACATTAACAAGTTACAGTATGAACGAACAAACTACAATGTGAACGTACAAACTGACACGTCCATCATATGTATAGGCATAAGCCTGAGAGACTGCATAAGTGACCAACTAACTTATCCCACCGCTGCCACCAGTGTAGCGACAGACACACCACTACCTGTCATGAAGGACCAGACCTCTTGACAGAGGCTGTAGTAGAGAAACAACATGTGCACGTGAGGGCGTAGCCGTTGCCGGTCTATACTCACCTACGTCCGCGTTACAGAACGCCTGTTGTGGGTGCACCGGGGCGCAGCTGCACGCTTCAACGAGCTTCTCCGCCTGCCACAGAATCAGCACCGTCAGGGTGCAGAGGACGCCGTTAATTGATAACGGCATTTTCTCCCGCTGTCTCCGTTGTTTACCGTCTTTTGAAATGCGGGGGGGGGGTGAAATGCCCGTATAGAGAGTGAATTTCGCCGAGTGGGCTGTAGGTGTGTGTCTGTGTGGGTAGGCTATGTGTCAACGGCTACAATGACCGTTAACCAAGACCAAATAACGGAAGAAACCCGCAGGTCCTGAGCCCCAGGCGCTAGTAGTCCCTCGCAGGGAAAAAACAAGTGTGTGACCTTCACTTTTAGTCGTTGCACGTTTCTATCTGTTGGGCGCGTTATCATTTCTCTGTGATTAGGCAGCTTTTAAGGCTGCTGAAGGATGGACTCCTCCCCTCTCGGTGACGATTCGTCCAGCGGTAAGCGCTCGAGCCCTGGGTTAAAAGTTTTCCTATTCTCTTTGCCCGCCCGCCCGCCCGCCTGCTCCGGCCGAACGCAACGCCACGCCTACGGACGTAGTTTTTTCTCCACATTGAGGGGGTTCGATTAATCTCGCCCGGGCGCCCGTGTAGGCGTGTTTGGCACCGACAGAAAGTTGATTGCATTCGATTTGGAACCGGGCTGACTCCCGGGCATGGGGCAGGTGCCCGGCTCTGTACGACCTGAGAAGTCAGCTCAAAACAAAAGTGATGTAATTAAGCACGTGTAGTAATTAGTAGGATTCAGTGTTTTCCTATGCAAACGTGATAGCTTTGATAGATAGATAGATAGATAGATAGATAGATAGATAGATAGATAGATAGATAGATAGAGTGTATTTGATCATTTAAAACACAATACAACCACACATCTTGATAATGCATTTCAAATCATCAAGGATGAAACGATAACAAAAAAAATTGTGGTCCTCTTAAATAAATGGTGAAAATGTTTTACAAACATAACATAGTAGGCCTAGGCTAGAGATACAGTATAATAATAAATAATAATACAAATTTACTTGGGTTACAGATACAGTATGATAATAAATAATAATAAAAATTTACTTGGGTTACAGATACAGTATAATAATGAATAATAATACAAATTTACTTGTATAAAACGTTTTTATATATATATATATATATATATATATATATATATATATATATATATATATATACACAAACGGTTATCTGCCTTCCCAATGAAAACTAGTTAGAAAACTCTAACATTTATTTTGTGGAAAAGAGATGTATGTTTCTGGACAATGCAACATGCTGCCTCGTTGACAACATGGAACAATGGCGTAAATAACGGTTTGATTTGAGAAGGGTGCTCCTCCATCACTTTTGCCCTATGACATGATGGGCCTTTTCAACCCGGGCCAGTGTAAAATAACTCCCTCATTGAGCATGGATCTGAGTACTTTCTCAAGGAGTTCTTGAATGGAAATCCATTCTAGACTGTCTGATTGGTCCCAGGAACTGATGGATTAGGCCAGAGCCAGAATACAGGTGGTAAAGCAGTGTTTGAAAATTCGTCATTGGCTTTGATACTCTGATTGGTTAAAGATGATCCAATCACTGATGACTTTGTTTTGTACTGGAAGCGAAAGAAACAAACACCTGTTTAGGAGAGGTGCTGGCTAGCGGAGTAGAACACCTGTTTAGGAGAGGTGCTGGCTAGCAGAGTAGAACACCTGTTTAGGAGAGGTGCTGGCTAGCAGAGTAGAACACCTGTTTAGGAAAGGTGCTGGCTAGCAGAGTAGAACACCTGTTTAGGAGAGGTGCTGGCTAGCAGAGTAGAACACCTGTTTAGGAGAGGTGCTGGCTAGCAGAGTAGAACACCTGTTTAGGAGAGGTGATGGCTAGCAGAGTAGAACACCTGTTTAGGAGAGGTGCTGGCTAGCAGAGTAGAACACCTGTTTAGGAGAGGTGCTGGCTAGCAGAGTAGAACACCTGTTTAGGAGAGGTGCTGGCTAGCAGAGTAGAACACCTGTTTAGGAGAGGTGCTGGCTAGCAGAGTAGAACACCTGTTTAGGAGAGGTGCTGGCTAGCGGAGTAGAACACCTGTTTAGGAGAGGTGCTGGCTAGCAGAGTAGAACACCTGTTTAGGAGAGGTGCTGGCTAGCAGGGTAGAACACCTGTTCAGGAGAGGTGCTGGCAGAGTAGAACACCTGTTTAGGAGAGGTGCTGGCTAGCGGAGTAGAACACCTGTTTAGGAGAGGTGCTGGCTAGCAGAGTAGAACACCTGTTTAGTAGAGGTGCTGGCTAGCGGAGTAGAACACCTGTTTAGGAGAGGTGCTGGCTAGCGGAGTAGAACACCTGTTTAGGCGAGGTGCTGGCTAGCAGAGTAGAACACCTGTTTAGGAGAGGTGCTGGCTAGCAGAGTAGAACACCTGTTTAGGAGAGGTGCTGGCTAGCGGAATAGAACACCTGTTTAGGAGAGGTGCTGGCTAGCAGAGTAGAACACCTGTTTAGGAGAGGTGATGGCTAGCAGAGTAGAACACCTGTTCAGGAGAGGTGCTGGCTAGCAGAGTAGAACACCTGTTTAGGAGAGGTGCTGGCTAGCGGAGTAGAACACCTGTTCAGGAGAGGTGCTGGCTAGCAGAGTAGAACACCTGTTTAGGAGAGGTGCTGGCTAGCGGAGTAGAACACCTGTTTAGGAGAGGTGCTGGCTAGCAGAGTAGAACACCTGTTTAGGAGAGGTGCTGGCTAGCAGAGTAGAACACCTGTTTAGGAGAGGTACTGGCTAGCAGAGTAGAACACCTGTTTAGGAGAGGTGCTGGCTAGCAGAGTAGAACACCTGTTTAGGAGAGGTGCTGGCTAGCAGAGTAGAACACCTGTTTAGGAGAGGTGCTGGCTAGCAGAGTAGAACACCTGTTTAGGAGAGGTGCTGGCTAGCGGAGTAGAACACCTGTTTAGGAGAGGTGCTGGCTAGCAGAGTAGAACACCTGTTTAGGAGAGGTGCTGGCTAGCAGAGTAGAACACTTGAAAAATAAATGAGAGCCTCACACTCTAGGAGCTCAGATGCTATAATTTAATAACCTAATAACCATCGTTTTAACATAGAAGCTGTCTTCATCAGGGTATAATGACAAACACTGCAGGTCACTATTTATATAGTGTCAAAGGACACACACAGGTGTCTGTAATTATGGTCGGGTGTGTCTTGATATCATTGGTTTATTTACAGATATAATTAGAACTTATAAAAAACATAAATGGATGGCATTCGATCATAGGTACAATTTGGCTACATAGGCCTACAAACATTTACAATGAATAGCAAAATCACAATAATCACAAGAATGGCTTCAGATCAAAGTCTATGTTGAGACCGATGGGAGCAAGGGTCTTTAAATTAAAGATCCAGGCAGCCTCTCGTTTTAACAATAAATTGTCGAGGTCACCCCCTCTCCTAGGGAGGGTGACGTGTTCCATGCCGATATAACGTAGGGACGAAATCGAGTGGTTGGCTTCCAAAAAGTGGGCCGCAACTGGGTACGTCGAGTTTTTGCAGCTAAAGCTGCTACAATGCTCCGAGATTTGTACTTTTAATGCTTTGTTTTGTACAACACACCTCATTTTGACCTCGACACAAACGCCTTCAATAATGGCACTCTCAGACTGAAGTATGTAGCGAACAATAAAGCAGCGGAATAATTCAGTTTGAGTCGTCAGGGAACTATTCTCCTCTCCTGTAAGGGTCCTGTGTGTAGCTGGTGTAGAGAGTCAGGCGCAGGACAGCAGATATGAGTAGAACAACACCAGGTCTGTAAGGGTCCTGTGTGTAGCTGGTGTAGTGAGTCAGGCGCAGGACAGCAGATATGAGTAGAACAACACCAGGTCTGTAAGGGTCCTGTGTGTAGCTGGTGTAGAGAGTCAGGCGCAGGACAGCAGATATGAGTAGAACAACACCAGGTCTGTAAGGGTCCTGTGTGTAGCTGGTGTAGAGAGTCAGGCGCAGGACAGCAGATATGAGTAGAACAACACCAGGTCTGTAAGGGTCCTGTGTGTAGCTGGTGTAGAGAGTCAGGCGCAGGACAGCAGATATGAGTAATCAACGTACTTTACTCAAAAATACAAATATACAAGGTAACAACACGAGCCCACAAAGACGGACCGAATTACAATAAACAATCACTCACAAACACAACATGGGGAACAGAGGGTTAAATAATAAACAAGTAATTGGTTGAGTGAAGCCAGGTGTGAAAGACAAAGACAGAACCAATGGAAAATGAAAAGTGGATCGGCGGTGGCTAGAAAGCCGGTGACGTCGACGGACGAACGCCGCCCGAACAAGGTGAGGTGACCTCACTGTGCGAGGTCAAGAGGTCAGGATGATTTATATCTAGCTTTTTATGCTGTGATTGTTGGTCACCAGAGTTGGGATTTTACGACTGACAGTTGACCTTTAAAACAGAATATGTTGAAGTACATCTATGACAACAGTTGCATGTATGGGGGCAACCTCTGAAAGTGACTCACAAGATATAGACAGTATGACAGATAGTTCAGAAGTACAAACGTGTGTCACTGTCACCATGGAAACCCCAAAAGCGGTCGTCAACCCAATCCGGACAAATAACCTTATAACCTTACAGAATTTGTCCATCCCTTTTGCAAACACTCACACAAATATTTCTGTGCTTGTGTTTATAAGTGTTCTATAACAATGCACTACCAACTGAATGTCTCTGTTGGTGCAGATTATGTTGTACATTTCAGGGGTAAATGTGTATGACATTGGATTTGTGCATATAATACTGATATGGGATTTTATGGGATTTTCAATTGATTATGTATTTCTTTGTTTACTTTTGTTTCCATAAAAGCCCATTTGGACGGCTGTTGAAAATTAGCGCAAGCTAGAAACAATATAGTGCAATGCATCAGACGATTGTTTGTGCAATGTGTCAATGTGTTTGTACTTGTCCCTATCCGAAAATATGTGCAGGGTGTGTGTGTTTGTGAGAGAGAGACAGAGAGACAGAGAGAGAGAGACGGACGGACGGATGGACGGACAGCTGTAGTTTAGTGGATGTGGTGACCAACACAACTGGGAAACCATGTAGAGAATGTGCAGCGTGTGCCCAGATCGGGTGGTTTAGTCATCTCTGTGCTCTCCTCTATCTCGCTATGAAATGACCCCAAAACAAGTCATCTCTGTGCTCTCCTCTATCTCGCTATGAAATGACCCCAAAACAAGTCATCTCGGTGCTCTCCTCTATCTCGCTATGAAATTACCCCAAAACAAGTCATCTCTGTGCTCTCCTCTATCTCGCTATGAAATGACCCCAGAACAAGTAATCTCTGTGCTCTCCTCTATCTCGCTATGAAATGACCCCAAAACAAGTCATCTCTGTGCTCTCCTCTATCTCGCTATGAAATGACCCCAAAACAAGTCATCTCTGTGCTCTCCTCTATCTCGCTATGAAATTACCCCAAAACAAGTCATCTCTGTGCTCTCCTCTATCTCGCTATGAAATGACCCCAAAACAAGATGGCTGCTCTGTAGTCAAGTCATCATAGTCCATCTGTAAAGATCAGCACTATCATCGTCAGCACAGGCAGTTAACCATCACGATGATAATGTAGATGTGTGTGATAAAGTATACCAACCGGTATGGAGGCAAAAGGCAAGGCTCGTCATCGTATGAGGGTGTGACTTGGCACACTTCCTCTGTCACTTCTGCTTTCTGGTAGGTTGTTACAGGGTGAGGATGTTACACAGAAGTTGTTCCCAAAAGAGACATGTCGCAATGGCCAGGGCTGAGAATTGTGAAAGTGACAGCTAAGTTGGTACACACTCATACATACATGCATTCGCTCACGTACACAGCTTCTCACACACACACAGGTAATCACACACAGACACAAACTGTATGATGGTTATTCCATGAAACCGGTACGATTTGAATCCCTCTGACCTATATTTTAAGTATTGGGCCACCAAAATCTAATTTAAAAAAGAAATGTCCCCTGTAATGAAGTTTAAGAAAATCTTTAATATCAGAAAATATCTTGTTTTCAACTGACACCAAGCATTTTGTCATGTCCTCCATGGCTTTCATTGAATTTTTACTTATGACTAAAAAAACTTGCAAATAATCCATACATTTTGCCATTGATGTAAACATCTATTTGTGCTATTTTGCTGAGAATGCATTTTTCCAAATAAATCCATGATTATTGATTAAAATCACAATATTTAGTTACGTATCCTCAACCCCGCTACGCCAACCAATCTCCCCCCATAAAAATACTGAACTTATCCTTATGTGCAATCATCAACTGGAAGTGACATCATTACAAGCCTTCTGAACTGTCACACCCTGATCTGTTTCACCTGTCTTGTGCTTGTCTCCACCCCCTCCAGATGTTGCGCATTTTCCCCATTATCCCCTGTGCGTTTATACCTGTGTTTTATGTTTGTCTGTTGCCAGTTCGTCTTGTCAAGCCTACAGCGTGGTTTTTCCTGTACTACTATTCGCTCTAGTCCCTGTTTTCTAGTTCTTCTGACCATTCTGCCTGCCCTGCCGTTCTGTACCTTACTGACTCTGCCCTGGATTACTGACCTCTGCCTGCCCTGAGCCTGCCTGCCGTTCTGTACCTTACTGACTCTGCCCTGGATTACTGACCTCTGCCTGCCCTGAGCCTGCCTGCCGTTCTCTACCTTACTGACTCTGCCCTGGATTACTGACCTCTGCCTGCCCTGAGCCTGCCTGCCGTTCTCTACCTTACTGACTCTGCCCTGGATTACTGACCTCTGCCTGCCCTGAGCCTGCCTGCCGTTCTGTACCTTACTGACTCTGCCCTGGATTACTGACCTCTGCCTGCCCTGAGCCTGCCTGCCGTTCTCTACCTTACTGACTCTGCCCTGGATTACTGACCTCTGCCTGCCCTGAGCCTGCCTGCCGTTCTCTACCTTACTGACTCTGCCCTGGATTACTGACCTCTGCCTGCCCTGAGCCTGCCTGCCGTTCTCTACCTTACTGACTCTGCCCTGGATTACTGACCTCTGCCTGCCCTGAGCCTGCCTGCCGTTCTCTACCTTACTGACTCTGCCCTGGATTACTGACCGCTGCCTGCCCTGAGCCTACCTGCCGTTCTGTACCTTACTGACTCTGCCCTGGATTACTGACCTCTGCCTGCCCTGAGCCTGCCTGCCGTTCTGTACCTTACTGACTCTGCCCTGGATTACTGACCTCTGCCTGCCCTTGACCTGTCGTTTGCCTGCACCCTTGTTTTGTCAATAAACATCTGTGATTCGAACTGTCTGCATCTGGGTTTTATCCTGAGTCCGGATATGAACAACATGGTGCAAAGACAGGAAAGTTATCACATTCTTTTACATCTATATTTCATTGATTTTTATTGTTAGATTGGGGCCATCGAGCTCAACAACTCAACTCTGTTACATGAAATAAAAATATTATTTATTGAATAAATATATGCAATTTCTTAATTCAATACCTGACATGTGGTCTCCTGTTCTTCAACACATGAGAAGCAATGGTCATTTTGATCAAAAAAATTGATTGAATCCGACTACACCGGCTCTGACGTTCGTTGGATGTGGCAGGGCTTGCAAACTATCACTCATACAAAGGGAACCCAGCCGCGAGCTGTCCAGTGAAGCGAGCATACCAGACGAGTTCAATGCGTTCTATGCACACTTCTAGGTAAGCAACACTGAACCATGCATGAGAGCACCATCTGTTCCGGACGACACGCTCTCCATAGCCGATGTGGATAAGACTTTTAAACAGGTGTCGTGGAAATTCTTACACAGGGACACTCAAAGTCAATCTTAAATGAATCATCCTTTATTTGTCAGCACGGGGTTCAAACCAACTCAATGCACCATAGTACAGATGTCAATCAGGAGCTCTGCCTGGGCAGTCCCAGCAGTTGTCTTATATACGGCTGTACACAGACAAGTTATATTTGCATGATTTAACATAATTAATTAATTATTACCATTTTGTTTCATTCATGAACCAATACTGGTTCATAAGATGTGACAGACCAATACTTCACGAATCTTCTTCTCTCTAAGCTGAGACCTTGAAACTGAGTTATCTTTCATTCGTTCTCAAAACAAGATCTGGGAGCACTGCCAAATTTCAGCTACTGATACATAGTCCATCTGTACGTAGTCCATCTGTAAATAGCCCACCCAATCTACCTACCTCATCCCCATATTGTATTTACTTTTCTGCTCTTTTGCACACCAGTATCTCTACTTGCACATCATCATCTGATCATTTATCACTCCAGTGTTAATCTGCTAAATTCTAATTATTCGCTCCTATGGCCTATTTATTGCCTACCTCCTCATGCCTTTTGCACACACTGTATATAGACTTTCTTTTTCCACTGTGTCATTGACTTGTTTATTGTGTTATTGGCTTGTTTATTGTTTATTCCATGTGTAACTCTGTGTTGTTGTCTGTGTCACACTGCTTTGCTTTATCTTGGCCAGGTCGCAGTTGTAAATGAGAACTTGTTCTCAACTAGCCTACCTGGTTAAATAAAGTGTCTTCAATGAAATTTTTAACCTCTCCCTGACCCGGTCTGTAATATCTACATGTTTCAAGCAGATCACTGCATCACCCCATAGCACTCACATCTGTAGCCCTGGCTCACAGCAACACCATTCTCCCAGACAGTGGTGGAAAAAGTACCCAATTGTCATACTTGAGTAAATGTAAAGATGCCTTAATAGAAAATGACTCAAGTAAACGTGAAAGTCGCCCAGTAAAATACTTCTTGAGTAAAAGTCTAAAAGTATTTGGTTTTAAATATACTTAAGTATCAAAAGCAAATGTAATTGCTAAAATATACTTAAGTATCAAAAGTAAAAGTATAAATCTTTTCAAATTCCTTATATAAAGCAAACCAGGCCGCACCATTTTCTTGTTTTTGAAATTTACAGATAGCCAGGGGCATGCTCAGACATCATTTACAAACAAAGCATGTGTTTAGTGAGTCCACCAGATCAGAGCCAGTAGGGATGACTAGGGATGTTCTCTTGATATGTGTGTGAATTGGACCATATTCCTGTCTTGCTAAGCATTCAAATGTACTACTTTTGGGTGTCAGGGAAAAAGTATGGAGTAAAAAGTACAATATTTTCATTAGGAGTGTAGTGAAGTAAAAGTAGTCAAAAATATAAATAGTGAAGTACAGATACTAAAAAAAAAACAATTAAGTAGTACTTCCAAGGATTTTTACTTAAGTACTTTACACAACTGATCCCAGACACCCTGGACCCACTCCAATTCAGAAACCGCCCCAACAGATCCACAGATGATGCAATCTCTATTTCTCTCCACACTGTCCTTTCCAATTTGGACAAAAGGAACACCTACGCGAGAATGCTGTTCATTGACTACAGCTCAGCGTTCAACACCAGAGTACCCTCAAAGCTCATCACTAAGCTAGGGTCCCTGAGACTGAACACCTCCCTCTGCAACTGGATCACTGCACGGCAAGCCGTACCGATGCACCAAGTCTGGAACTAACAGAACACTGAACAGCTTCTACCTCTAAGCCATAAGACTTCTAAACAAGACGGCTAAATAAACTCAGAACAAAAAGAAATGTCCTGTGTAAATATTTGTATGAAGAGGAGTAGAGGAGTAAAACAAGGTTGTCCACTATCGGTATATCTATTTATTATTGCCATCGAAATGTTAGCTGCTAAAATTAGATCAAACAATAATATTAAGGGATTAGAAATCCGAAGGCATCATTGTACGCTGATGAGTCATGTTTTCTTTTAAAACCACAATTAGAATCTCTCCACGGCCTCATAGAGGATCTAGATACTTTTGCTATCCTCTCTGGATTAAAACCAAATTAAAGTGTACTATATTATGTATTGGATCACAAAAAATACTAATTTTACATTATCGTGTAGTTTATCAAAGAAATGGTATCTGAGATGGACATACTCGGTATACAAATTCCAAAAGAAAGAAATGATCTCACTCCAATACATTTTTATAGAAAGTTAGCAAAAATAGATAAGATCTTGCTACCATGGAAAGGAAAATACCTGATCACCCTGATTAATTCTGTAATCATATCACAGTTTACCTATTTGCTTATGGTTTTTCCTACACCTAGTGACCTGCTTTATAAATTATATGAACAAAAAATATTCAATTTTATTTGGAACGGCAAGCCAGACAAAATTAAAAGGGCCTATTTATATAACGAATATGAATTCGAAGGGCAGACATGATTAAATATTAAATCATTAGACCTCTCACTAAAGGCATCAGTCATACAAAAGTTATACTTAAATCCAAACTAGTTCTCTAGTAAATTGGTAGGAATGTCTCATCCTATGTTCAAGAATGGCCTTTTTCCCCTTTATTCAGATTACACCTGCTCACTTTCGGTTGTTTGAAAAGGAAATAATCTCCAAAATATCGTTATTTTTTAAACAAGCCTTAGAAAATTGGTTGCAATTTCAGTTCAATCCACCTGAACAAGAACAAATAATACAACAAATATTGTGGTTAAACTCAAATATACTAATTGATTAAAAAAAAGTATTTTTCAAAGAAATGTTTAAAAAAGGTCTAATTTTTGTGAATGATATCATAAATAGGACTGGTGGAGTTATGTCACACATGCAGCTAACACAGACATATGGAAATGTCTGCTCTACCCAAAATTACAACCAATTAGTTGCAACATTACCACAAAAATGGAAGAGGCAAGTAGAAAAAGTAAGGAACTTGTATGTCGGCCCTGAATTAAAGAACATAAATGGTTAAATAAAAGTGTGATAAATAAAAACATATACCAATTTCATTTATGGACCAAAAAACTGACAGCTGTGCCATATAAATTCCAAAATAGTTGGGAAGAGATTTTCGATGTACCCATTCCATGGCACATGGTTTATGAATTGATACGCAAAATAACGCCGGATTCAAAACTTTGAATTTTTCAATTTAAATTACTATACAAAATTCTTGCAACCAATAGAATGTTATATATTTGGGGGATACAATCTTCCCAGCTCTGCAGATTTTGCTGTGAGGAGGCAGAGTCATTTGATCATTTATTTTGGTATTGTCCATATGTAGCTCGTTTTTGGTCACAGGTCCAGGAATGGCTGAAGAACTACAACATTTACCTAGAACTAACGCTGCAGATAGCAATGCTGGGTGATTTGAAAAGCCATAGTCAATCAATCAATAATGTAATAATTGTTTTAGCAAAAATGCTTATTTTTATTTAGAAGCTATGAGAATAGAAAGGTTCAGTACTTTTGTGAAGCATCACAGCACAATTGAAAAATATATGGCAAATAGAAATCCAAAATGGATGATGTTGAGAGATAGATGGGAGGGGTTGAATGGAGCTGAAGGGCGGGACTAATAACAAAATAACCAATGTAAAACATACGGGGTCTGTAAAATGTATATAGGTTCAGAAATGTTGCGAAATAGCACAGATACAAATATAAATCAAACTGGATGGACATCAGAAATAGAAGAAGGACTAAAAACAAACAAAATATAACTATTATAAAATAGATTGTGTCTGTAAAATGTGTATAAGATGTATAAACTGAAGGTAGAAGTCTAAGTGTTTATTAGTTTACTCCAATTGGGGGAAGGGTGGTAGGGTTTGCGGGGAATAATAAAGGTATATTTATCTACATAGGCATGTGTATGTACAGTATATGGATATATCAATTTACCCAAAAAATATACGGGGGATTGGAAATGATGCAGACAATTACATTGATGGAAGCAACAATCTTTCCGCAATACTAAGCTGATCCACCCCTTTAAAAAATGTATATATATATATATTTGTATGAACATAACAAGATTCAACAACTGAGACATAAACTGAACAAGTTCGACAGACATGTGACTAACAGAAATGGAATAATCAAAAGTAACAGTCAGTATTTGGTGTGGCCACCAGCTGCATTGAGCACTGCAGTGCGTCTCCTCCTCATGGACTGCACCAGATTTGCCAGTTCTTGCTGTGAGATGTTACCCCACTCTTCCACCAAGGCACCTGTAAGTTCCCGGACATTTCTGGGGGGAATGGCCCTAGCCCTCACCCTCCGATCCAACAGGTCCCAGACATGCTCAATGGGATTGAGATCCGGGCTCTTTGCTGGCCATGGCAGAACACTGACATTCCTGTTTTGCAGGAAATCACGCACAGAAGGAGCAGTATGGCTGGTGGCATTGTCATGTTGGAGGGTCATGTCAGGATGAGCCTGCAGGAAGGATACCACATGAGGGAGGAGGATGTCTTCCCTGTAACGTAAAGCGTTGAGATTGCCTGCAATGACAACAAGCTCAGTCCGATGATGCTGTGACACACCGCCCCAGACTATGACGGACCCTCCACCTCCAAATTGATCCCTCTCCAGAGTACAGGCCTCGGTGTAATGCTCATTCCTTCGATGATAAACACGAATCCGACCATCACCCCTGGTGAGATAAAACCACGACTTGGCAGTGAAGAGCACTTTTTGCCAGTCCTGTCTGGTCCAGCGACAGTGGGTTTGTGCTCATAGGCAACGTTGTTGCCGGTGATGTCTGGTGAGGACCTGCCTTACAACAGGCCTACAAGCCCTCAGTCCAGCCTTTCTCAGCCTATTGCAGACAGTCTGAGCACCGATGGAGGGATTGTGCGTTCCTGGTGTAACTCGGGCAGTTGTTGTTGCCATCCTGTACTTGTCCCGCAGTTGTGATGTTCGGATGTACCAATCCTGTGCAGGTGAGTGTTACACATGGTCTGTCACTGCGAGGACGATCATCTGTCCGTCCTGTCTCCCTGTAGCGCTGTATTAGACGTCTCACAGTACGGACATTGCAATTTATTGCCCTCGCCACATCTGCAGTCCTCATGCCTCCATGCAGCATGCCTAAGGCACGTTCACGCAGATGAGCAGGGACCCTGGGCATCTTTCTTTTGGTGGTTTTCAGAGTCAGTAGAAAGGCCTCTTTAGTGTCCTAAGTTTTCATAACTGTGACCTTAATTGCCTACCGTCTGTAAGCAGTTAGTGTCTTAACGACTGTTCCACAGGTGCATGTTCATTAATTGGTTATGGTTCATTGAACAAGCATGGGAAACAGTGTTTAAACCCTTGTTACGTTCCCCACTTTCTGTGTTGTGGGTTTGTTTGTGTGTATTTCAGGAAATGGCTTCCTGAAGTCCAAAGCAGCTGATTGGTCGACCCCAGTGCAGATTGGAGCTCTGACCCCACTCTCTTGTCAGGAGAACAGCTGTTTTCAATTACCGACTCCTTCTGCAGGTTTAAAAGCCAAAGTTCCTTTGTTAGGAGAGAGCGTCTTGTTATGTCCTGTGTTGGTTGTTGCTCAGAGAGAGCGTCTTGTTATGTCCTGTGTTGGTTGTTGCTCAGAGAGAGCGTCTTGTTATGTCCTGTGTTGGTTGTTGCTCAGAGAGAGAGCGTCTTGTTATGTCCTGTGTTGGTTGTTGCTCAGAGAGAGAGCGTCTTGTTATGTCCTGTGTTGGTTGTTGCTCAGAGAGAGCGTCTTGTTATGTCCTGTGTTGGTTGTTGCTCAGAGAGAGAGGGTCTTGTTATGTCCTGTGTTGGTTGTTGCTCAGAGAGAGAGCGTCTTGTTATGTCCTGTGTTGGTTGTTGCTCAGAGAGAGCTGCTTGGGAAGTCATGTGTTTTGTTAGTCTGTATGAATTTTTGTAAAGTATTTTGTAGCCGGTCCCGCTGACGTTTGTGTATGCCATCGGACTGTGTTTTTGACTAGTGAAATTGTTCGCTTTAAGTTTATTCTGTTTCATTTGTTCCCGGGGGGGGGGGGGGGTGGAAGGCACCTTGGGAGTGCTTAGGCATGAGGCCTGCGGGCATAAATATACCCGTAGTATGTACTCTGTCTATGCACACTAGGTAAGACCTGGGCGGACCACCTCTGTATTTTGGTTAGTGTGCTAGTTGGGTAAGTTGTGGGTAGTTACGGTAGGAGAAGGGGCTCTTTAACTTTTACTTTCTTTGCTTTGGTTCCATCCAGCCCCTTCTCCCCAAATTACTGTGTGATGGGAATAAATTACATGTAAATTGTAATATATTCTGCCTCTGTCATCCCTACCCACACCTACAGTCACATACCTCTATACCTACAGTCACATACCTCCACCTACAGTCACATACCTCTATACCTCCACCTACAGTCACATACCTCTATACCTCCACCTACAGTCACATACCTCTATACCTCCACCTACAGTCACATACCTCTATACCTCCACCTACAGTCACATACCTCTATACCTCCACCTACAGTCACATACCTCTATACCTCCACCTACAGTCACATACCTCTTTCACTCCACCTACAGTCACATACCTCTATACCTCCACCTACAGTCACATACCTCTATACCTACAGTCACATACCTCTATACCTCCACCTACAGTCACATACCTCTATACCTCCACCTACAGTCACATACCTCTTTCACTCCACCTACAGTCCCATACCTCTTTCACTCCACCTACAGTCACATACCTCTATACCTCCACCTACAGTCACATACCTCTTTCACTCCACCTACAGTCACATACCTCTATACCTCCACCTACAGTTTCATACCTCTATACCTCCACCTACAGTCCCATACCTCTATACCTCCACCTACAGTCCCATACCTCTATACCTCCACCTACAGTCCCATACCTCTTTCACTCCACCTACAGTCACATACCTCTATACCTCCACCTACAGTCACATACCTCTATACCTCCACCTACAGTCACATACCTCTATACCTCCACCTACAGTCACATACCTCTATACCTCCACCTACAGTCCCATACCTCTTTCACTCCACCTACAGTCACATACCTCTATACCTACAGTCACATACCTCTATACCTCCACCTACAGTCACATACCTCTATACCTACAGTCACATACCTCTATACCTCCACCTACAGTCACATACCTCTATACCTCCACCTACAGTCACATACCTCTATACCTCCACCTACAGTCACATACCTCTATACCTCCACCTACAGTCACATACCTCTATACCTCCACCTACAGTCACATACCTCTATACCTCCACCTACAGTCACATACCTCTATACCTCCACCTACAGTCACATACCTCTATACCTCCACCTACAGTCACATACCTCTATACCTCCACCTACAGTCACATACCTCTATACCTCCACCTACAGTCACATACCTCTATACCTCCACCTACAGTCACATACCTCTATACCTCCACCTACAGTCACATACCTCCACCTACAGTCCCATACCTCTATACCTCCACCTACAGTCACATACCTCTATACCTCCACCTACAGTCCCATACCTCTATACCTCCACCTACAGTCACATACCTCTATACCTCCACCTACAGTCACATACCTCTATACCTCCACCTACAGTCACATACCTCTATACCTCCACCTACAGTCCCATACCTCTATACCTACAGTCACATACCTCTATACCTACAGTCACATACCTCTATACCTCCACCTACAGTCACATACCTCTATACCTCCACCTACAGTCACATACCTCTATACCTCCACCTACAATCACATACCTCTATACCTCCACCTACAGTCACATACCTCTCACTCCACCTACAGTCACATACCTCTATACCTCCACATACAGTCCCATACCTCTATACCTCCACCTACAGTCCCATACCTCTTTACCTCCACCTACAGTCACATACCTCTATACCTCCACCTACAGTCACATACCTCTATACCTCCACCTACAGTCCCATACCTCTTTCACTCCACCTACAGTCACATACCTCTATACCTCCACCTACAGTCACATACCTCTATACCTCCACCTACAGTCACATACCTCTATACCTCCACCTACAGTCCCATACCTCTATACCTACAGTCACATACCTCTATACCTCCACCTACAGTCACATACCTCTATACCTCCACCTACAGTCACATACCTCTATACCTCCACCTACAGTCACATACCTCTATACCTCCACCTACAGTCACATACCTCTATACCTCCACCTACAGTCCCATTCCTCTATACCTCCACCTACAGTCACATACCTCTATACCTCCACCTACAGTCACATACCTCTATACCTCCACCTACAGTCACATACCTCTATACCTCCACCTACAGTCACATACCTCTATACCTCCACCTACAGTCCCATACCTCTATACCTACAGTCACATACCTCTATACCTCCACCTACAGTCACATACCTCTATACCTCCACCTACAGTCACATACCTCTATACCTCCACCTACAGTCACATACCTCTATACCTCCACCTACAGTCCCATTCCTCTATACCTCCACCTACAGTCACATACCTCTATACCTCCACCTACAGTCACATACCTCTATACCTCCACCTACAGTCACATACCTCTATACCTCCACCTACAGTCACATACCTCTATACCTCCACCTACAGTCACATACCTCTATACCTCCACCTACAGTCCCATTCCTCTATACCTCCACCTACAGTCACATACCTCTATACCTCCACCTACAGTCACATACCTCTATACCTCCACCTACAGTCACATACCTCTATACCTCCACCTACAGTCCCATACCTCTATACCTCCACCTACAGTCACATACCTCTATACCTCCACCTACAGTCCCATAACCTACAGTCACATACCTATACCTCCACCTACAGTCACATACCTCTATACCTCCACCTACAGTCACATACCTCTATACCTCCACCTACAGTCACATACCTCTATACCTCCACCTACAGTCACATACCTCTATACCTCCACCTACAGTCACATACCTCTATACCTCCACCTACAGTCACATACCTCTATACCTCCACCTACAGTCCCATACCTCTTTCACTCCACGGGGAGTTGAGTGTAGCAGGGTGTTGCGTTCCCTCCAAGAGGCTTGCGTAACAACCCTTTACAATGAACATCTGAAGTCATTTGGATTTTACAAATTATCTTTGAAAGACCGGGTCCTGAAAAAGGGACGTTTCTTTTTTTTCTTTTTTTTCTGAGTTTAGCTAATCAAGTGGCTACCCGGACTACCTGCATTGACCCTTTTTTACCACTATCTCTCTTGCACTAACTCTGGACTCCACTCACACATACTTACATTGACAACCCAACACACACACACTACATACGCCCCCACACACAACATGCACACGCATGCATATTGATGCCACACACTTTCACACTCAACACATATGCTGCTGCCTAGTTACTTTACTGCTACCTACTGTATATGTACAGTACATAATGACCTCATACCCCTGCACATTGACTCGATACTGGTACTCTCTACTGTATATAGCCATGTTATTTTCTACTCGCTATATAAAGCCAATGGGCAGCCTGGAGGGGGGTGTAGACAATCTCAAGGACAGGTGAAACAGATCAGGGCGTGACAATCCCCCCTTTCACCCCAAATGCTCTTCCACATACTTCCAGGGGGATCTTTCCATCTGCACACAGTGTTAATTAACAGCCTGTGGCTCTGGCATAAGACAAATTATCTGTCCATCAGAGAACAAACAAATATGTTCCTTTGGACTTGGCCAGAAGAATTTGTTGATGCCATTCCGGTGCATGGACTTCACCTTAATGTGATCTTTCTCTACATCCTTGATGATGCCAGGGTATCCTTCATGGTCATAACTGACAACATACCACTCCCCTACGTGATTAAGTTCAACGGCGCCAGGTCGCCATGTGGTGTCAGCTTTATTATGAGATGCAGGGAGCTTGTTAGATGCTGCAGGGTCACCCAGAGTTGCCTCTTTGAGCTGAAAACAAGGACAATCCACTGCCACTGTCCTTCTTGCACAGACAAGTAATGTCCCTGTATTTTATCTGGCCTGGTGAGACACTGATAACCTGATGACTCTTCATCGTTCTTTTAGTGGCATCTAAGGCAGGCATCTGAGGTGAGAAGAGATAGCATATGATCTAAGGCAGGCATCTGAGGTGAGAAGAGATAGCATATGATAAGATATAAAGAGTAACAAACACCTTATACATTTCAATACTCAACCAGCTACTGTACAAGAAAAATGGCCCAGGCTGATTTTCAGGAGTTGAGAGGGGTGTTTGGGACTGCAGCAATGCCCTGGCTCTGAGTATCCTTTTAAATCTCTCCATTTCTTCCTTTCTGCAGACTGCACTCTGCCACTGAGTTCAGCTATTGCCTTCTTCTTCCCTGTCTCTTTATCTTTCCTCCATTTCTCCCTCTCTTTCTCTAGATACTTTCTCTCCTTTCTGGGTCAGTATTAGATCGTTCTCTGTATTGCCGCTGTCTTTCAGCTGCACTAAGAGGAGGTGCCATTCCTTCAGAAAGACCTGATTCAATTGATATTTATTTATTCTTAAAATACTATACATGCTATATATACACTATGTTATACAATTTATGAACAAAAACACATATTTTGAAACACATTACTGCAAGATATCCATTTGTCCACCCTGCTGAGTGCATGTCCACCCTGTTACGTGTACATGGATAACAGGGTGGACAATAACAGGGTGGACATTTTGAGCTAAAATTAGCAACTATGCTCCAAGTGATCGTGATGAAGCTAGGATAATGGCTGCCACTTGAAAAGGAATTTACATTATTTGACAAATATATTTTGAAACTATTAAATTCGATTAACATCTTTTGTATTTTTGCTTAACAGGGTGGACATGTTATGCTTCCCACATCACATCACCAACATATGATGATGAAAATGTAATAGTATGAAATCTAGATACTTTTTTCGCCAAGGAAGTTACATAATTTCCTGTTTGTAATGTCATTGTAGAAAATATATATTTTCTTAAAGTGCCAGTAACCACAATGTAACAGGGTGGACAACGATGTTGAGGATGTACAGAAAAAAGTCAATATTCTTATAAAAAGTGCAGCATTTAACATAAAAAGACTATACATAAGAACATTTATAGAAGAAAATTAGGAAATATTTTTTTTAAATGTTTAATTTTATTCCTAATTATTCTCGTTGAAGTTGATTGAGCAGCACTTGGGACATTGAAAAATGTCCTCCTTCCACTGAAATAAAATAGTGTAAAATGTACTTTGAGACTAAAATGTAAAGAAATGTAAGTCTGTCATTATGCTTCTGTTACCGTGGAGGCGTTTACACATAAGGATCCTTCTGAAATTTGATCCAGTGGATATTTTTTAGATACAATTTTGAATGATTGATCTTGAGGACATTTTTACATTTTAGTAATTTAGCAGACGCTCTTATCCAGAGCGACTTACAGTAGTGAATGCATACATTTCATACATTTTTTTCCATACTGGTCCCCCGTGGGATTCGAACCCACAACCCTGGCATTGCAAACACCATGCTCTACCAACTGAGCTACACGGGACAAAAATAACACTTCAGTGATATTGACCCACCGCTGAAAAAGGTTAGAAATGTTCACACAATTTTTTTTATGATTCTGATGACCTGTTCAGTGTGACCTGTTCTGACCTGTTCAGTGTCACCTGTTCTGACCTGTTCAGTGTGACCTGTTCTGATGACCTGTTCTGACCTGTTGACCTGTTCTGATGACCTGTTCAGCGTGACCTGCTCTGACCTGTTGACCTGTTCAGTGTGACCTGTTCTGATGACCTGTACAGATGACCTGTTTAGTGTGACCTGTTCAGATGACCTGTTGACCTGCTTTGATGACCTGTTCAGTGTGACCTGTTCTGACCTATTGACATGTTCTGAGACTGTTGACCTGTTCTGATGACCTGTTCTGATGACATGTTCAGTGTGACCTGTTCAGTGTGACCTGTTCTGACCTGTTGACCTGTTCAGTGTGACCTGTTCTGACCTGTTGACCTGTTCTGATGACCTGTTCAGTGTGACCTGTTCTGACCTGTTCTGATGACCTGTTGACCTGTTCTGATGACATGTTCAGTGTGACCTGTTCTGACCTGTTGACCTGTTCAGTGTGACCTGTTCTGACCTGTTCAGTTTGACCTGTTCTGACCTGTTCAGTTTGACCTGTTCTGACCTGTTCAGTGTGACCTGCTCTGAATACCTGTTCAGTGTGACCTGTTCTGTTGACCTGTTCTGACCGGTTGAGTGTGATTTGTTCTGACCTGTTGACCTGTTCTGATGACCTGTTTATTGTGACCTGTTCTGACCTGTTGACCTGCTTTGATGACCTGTTCAGTGTGACCTGTTCTGACCTATTGACCTGTTCAGTGTGACCTGTTCTGACCTGTTGACCTGTTCTAACCTGCTGACATGTTCTGAGACTGTTGACCTGTTCTGATGACCTGTTCAGTGTGACCTGTTCAGTGTGACCTGTTCTGACCTGTTGACCTGTTCAGTGTGACCTGTTCTGACCTGTTGACCTGTTCTAACCTGTTGACCTGTTCTGATGACCTGTTCAGTGTGACCCATTCGGACCTGTGACCTGTTTTGACCTGCTCTGATGACCTGTTCAGTGTGACCCATTCTGACCTGTGACCTGTCTGATGACATGTTCTGACCTGTTCAGTGTGACCTGTCTGATGACCTGTTGACCGGTTCAGTGTGACCTGTTTATTGTGACCTGTTCTGACCTGTTAACCTGTTCTGAAGACCTGTTCTGACCTGATGACCTGTTCAGTGTGACCTGTCCTAATAACCTTTTATGACCTGTTGATCTGTTCTGACCTGATGACCTGTTTAATGTGACCTGTTCTGATGACCTGTTCAGTGTGACCTGTTCAGTGTGACTTGTTCTGACCTGTTGACCTGTTCTGATGACCTGCTCAGTGTGACCTGTTCTGATGACCTGTTGACCTGTTTTGACGACCTGTTTAGTCTGATCTGTTCTGAAGACCTGTTCAGTGTGACCTGTTCTGACCTGTTGACCTGTTCTAACCTGTTGACCTGTTCTGATGACCTGTTCAGTGTGACCCATTCGGACCTGTGACCTGTTTTGACCTGCTCTGATGACCTGTTCAGTGTGACCCATTCTGACCTGTGACCTGTCTGATGACATGTTCTGACCTGTTCAGTGTGACCTGTCTGATGACCTGTTGACCGGTTCAGTGTGACCTGTTTATTGTGACCTGTTCTGACCTGTTAACCTGTTCTGAAGACCTGTTCTGACCTGATGACCTGTTCAGTGTGACCTGTCCTAATAACCTTTTATGACCTGTTGATCTGTTCTGACCTGATGACCTGTTTAATGTGACCTGTTCTGATGACCTGTTCAGTGTGACCTGTTCAGTGTGACTTGTTCTGACCTGTTGACCTGTTCTGATGACCTGCTCAGTGTGACCTGTTCTGATGACCTGTTGACCTGTTTTGACGACCTGTTCAGTGTGACCTGGTCTGACCTGTTCTGATGACCTGTTCTGACGAAATGTTCACTGTGACCTGTTCTGACCTGTTGACCTGTTCTGATGACCTGTTCTGATGACCTGTTCTGACCTGTTCAGTGTGACTTGTTCTGACCTGTTGACCTGTTCTGATGACCTGTTTATTGTGACCTGTTCTGAAGACCTGTTCTGATCTGTTGACCTGTTCTGATGACCTTTTATGACCTGTTGACATGTTCTGATGACCTGTTCTGACCTGATGACCTGTTCTGACCTGTTGACCTGTTCTGATGACCTGCTCAGTGTGACCTGTTCTGACCTGTTGACCTGTTCTGATGACCTGCTCAGTGTGACCTGTTCTGACCTGTTGACCTGTTCTGATGACCTGTTCTGATGACCTGTTCAGTTTGACCTGTTCTGACCTGTTGACCTGTTCTGATGACCTGTTCATTGTGACCTGTCCAGTGTGACCTGTTCTGATGACCTGTTCAGATGACTTGTTCTGACCTGATGACCTGTTTAGGGTGACTTGTTCTGACCTGATGACCGATTCATTGTGACCTGTTCAGTGTTCTTTCCTGCTATGTTTTTGTTTGTTTAGTATTTTACTGCAGTTGGATTAATACAACTCAGTTGATTTCAAATTTATATTTATGGTTATATCTATGAACTACAATGTTTATATGTTTAAATCTTGGAGTGAATTTTAGAGAAAACAAAAGCAATTTATATGGAAGCTGTATTTGTCTCTTCAACCCTGTAACCCTAGTCTCAACCCTGATACTCTAGTCTCAACCCTGTAACCCTAGTCTCAACCCTGTAACCCTAGTCTCAACCCTGTAACCCTAGTCTCAACCCTGTAACCCTAGTCTCAACCCTGTAACCCTAGTCTCAACCCTGTAACCCTAGTCTCAACCCTGTAACCCTAGTCTCAACCCTGTAACCCTAGTCTCAACCCTGTAACCCTAGTCTCAACCCTGTAACCCTAGTCTCAACCCTGTAACCCTAGTCTCAACCCTGTAACCCTAGTCTCAACCCTGTAACCCTAGTCTCAACCCTGTAACCCTAGTCTCAACCCTGTAACCCCAGTCTCAACCCTGTAACCCCAGTCTCAACCCTGTAACCCTAGTCTCAACCCTGTAACCCTAGTCTCAACCCTGTAACCCTAGTCTCAACTCTGTAACTCTAGTCTCAACCCTGTAACCCTAGTCTCAACCCTGTAACCCTAGTCTCAACCCTGTAACTCTAGTCTCAACCCTGTAACCCTAGTCTCAACCCTGTAACCCTAGTCTCAACCCTGATACTCTAGTCTCAACCCTGTAACCCTAGTCTCAACCCTGTTACCCTGTTCAGATGACATGTTCAGTGTGACCTGTTCTGACCTGTTCAGAGTGACCTGTTCTGACCTGTTGACCTGTTCTAAACTGTTGACCTGTTCTGATGACCTGTTCAGTGTGACCCATTCGGACCTGTGACCTGTTTTGACCTGTTCTGATGACCTGTTCAGTGTGACCCATTCTGACCTGTGACCTGTCTTATGACATGTTCTGACCTGTTCAGTTTGACCTGTTAACCTGTTCTGAAGACCTGTTCTGACCTGATGACCTGTTCAGTGTGACCTGTCCTAATACCCTTTTATGACCTGTTGATCTGTTCTGACCTGATGACCTGTTTAATGTGACCTGTTCTGATGACCTGTTCAGTGTGACCTGTTCAGTGTGACTTGTTCTGACCTGTTGACCTGTTCTGATGACCTGCTCAGTGTGACCTGTTCTGATGACCTGTTGACCTGTTTTGACGACCTGTTTAGTCTGATCTGTTCTGAAGACCTGTTCAGTGTGACCTGGTCTGACCTGTTCTGATGACCTGTTCTGACAATGTTCAGTGTGACCTGTTCTGACCTGGTGACCAGTTCTGATGACCTGTTCAGTGTGACCCGTTCTGACCTGTTCTGTGTGACCTGCTCTGATGACCTTTTCACTGTGACCTGTTCTGACCTGTTGACCTGTTCTGATGACCTGTTTATTGTGACCTGTTCTGACCTGTTGACCTGTTCTGAAGACCTGTTCTGACCTGATGACCTGTTCAGTGTGACCTGCTCTGATCTGTTGACCTGTTCTGATGACCTGTTCTGACCTGATGACCTGTTTAGTGTGACCTGGTCTGATCTGTTGACCTGTTCTGTTGACCTGTTCTGATGACCTGCTCAGTGTGACCTGTTCTGACCTGTTGACCTGGTCTGATGACCTGTTCAGTGTGACCTGTTCTGATCTGTTGACCTGCTTTGATGACCTTTTATGACCTGTTGACATGTTCTGTTGACCTGTTCTGACCTGTTGACCTGTTCTGATGACCTGTTCAGATGACCTGTTCTGACCTGTTCTGATGACCTGTTCTGATGACCTGTTCAGATGACCTGTTCTGATGACCTGTTCAGATGACCTGTTCTGACCTGTTCTGATGACCTGTTCAGATGACTTGTTCTGACCTGATGACCTGTTTAGGGTGACTTGTTCTGACCTGATGACCGATTCATTGTGACCTGTTCAGTGTTCTTTCCTGCTATGTTTTTGTTTGTTTAGTATTTTACTGCAGTTGGATTAATACAACTCAGTTGATTTCTAATTTATATTTATGGTTATATCTATGAACTACAATGTTTATATGTTTAAATCTTGGAGTGAATTTTAGAGAAAACAAAAGCAATTTATAAGGAAGCTGTATTTGTCTCTTCATCCCTGTTACCCTAGTCTCAACCCTGTAACCCTAGTCTCAACCCTGTAACCCTAGTCTCAACCCTGTAACCCTAGTCTCAACCCTGTAACCCTAGTCTCAACCCTGTAACCCTAGTCTCAACCCTGTAACCCTCAACCCTGTAACCCTAGTCTCAACCCTGTAACCCTCAACCCTGTAACCCTAGTCTCAACCCTGTAACCCTAGTCTCAACCCTGTTACCCTGTTCAGATGACATGTTCAGTGTGACCTGTTCTGACCTGTTGACCTGTTCAGAGTGACCTGTTCTGACCTGTTGACCTGTTCTAAACTGTTGACCTGTTCTGATGACCTGTTCAGTGTGACCCATTCGGACCTGTGACCTGTTTTGACCTGTTCTGATGACCTGTTCAGTGTGACCCATTCTGACCTGTGACCTGTCTTATGACATGTTCTGACCTGTTCAGTTTGACCTGTTAACCTGTTCTGAAGACCTGTTCTGACCTGATGACCTGTTCAGTGTGACCTGTCCTAATACCCTTTTATGACCTGTTGATCTGTTCTGACCTGATGACCTGTTTAATGTGACCTGTTCTGATGACCTGTTCAGTGTGACCTGTTCAGTGTGACTTGTTCTGACCTGTTGACCTGTTCTGATGACCTGCTCAGTGTGACCTGTTCTGATGACCTGTTGACCTGTTTTGACGACCTGTTTAGTCTGATCTGTTCTGAAGACCTGTTCAGTGTGACCTGGTCTGACCTGTTCTGATGACCTGTTCTGACAATGTTCAGTGTGACCTGTTCTGACCTGGTGACCAGTTCTGATGACCTGTTCAGTGTGACCCGTTCTGACCTGTTCTGTGTGACCTGCTCTGATGACCTTTTCACTGTGACCTGTTCTGACCTGTTGACCTGTTCTGATGACCTGTTTATTGTGACCTGTTCTGACCTGTTGACCTGTTCTGAAGACCTGTTCTGACCTGATGACCTGTTCAGTGTGACCTGCTCTGATCTGTTGACCTGTTCTGATGACCTGTTCTGACCTGATGACCTGTTTAGTGTGACCTGGTCTGATCTGTTGACCTGTTCTGTTGACCTGTTCTGATGACCTGCTCAGTGTGACCTGTTCTGACCTGTTGACCTGGTCTGATGACCTGTTCAGTGTGACCTGTTCTGATCTGTTGACCTGCTTTGATGACCTTTTATGACCTGTTGACATGTTCTGTTGACCTGTTCTGACCTGTTGACCTGTTCTGATGACCTGTTCAGATGACCTGTTCTGACCTGTTCTGATGACCTGTTCTGATGACCTGTTCTGATGACCTGTTCTGATGACCTGTTCAGATGACCTGTTCAGATGACCTGTTCTGACCTGTTCTGATGACCTGTTCAGATGACTTGTTCTGACCTGATGACCTGTTTAGGGTGACTTGTTCTGACCTGATGACCGATTCATTGTGACCTGTTCAGTGTTCTTTCCTGCTATGTTTTTGTTTGTTTAGTATTTTACTGCAGTTGGATTAATACAACTCAGTTGATTTCAAATTTATATTTATGGTTATATCTATGAACTACAATGTTTATATGTTTAAATCTTGGAGTGAATTTTAGAGAAAACAAAAGCAATTTATAAGGAAGCTGTATTTGTCTCTTCATCCCTGTTACCCTAGTCTCAACCCTGATACTCTAGTCTCAACCCTGTAACCCCAGTCTCAACCCTGTAACCCTAGTCTCAACCCTGTAACCCTAGTCTCAACCCTGTAACCCTAGTCTCAACCCTGTAACCCTAGTCTCAACCCTGTAACCCTAGTCTCAACCCTGTAACCCTAGTCTCAACCCTGTAACCCTAGTCTCAACCCTGTAACCCTAGTCTCAACCCTGTAACCCTAGTCTCAACCCTGTAACCCTAGTCTCAACCCTGTAACCCTAGTCTCAACCCTGTAACCCTAGTCTCAACCCTGTAACTCTCAACCCTGTAACCCTAGTCTCAACCCTGTAACCCTAGTCTTAACCCTGATACTCTAGTCTCAACCCTGTAACCCTAGTCTCAACCCTGTAACCCTAGTCTTAACCCTGTAACCCTAGTCTCAACCCTGTTACATGACCATTTTGTGACACCATTTTGGAAAGGTTATGAAATATGGAGTTAATGTTTGTTGAGCTCAGTCTGAAATGTTTAGAGCAATCATGAGAATATAGATTTTAGTTCAAATTCTGAAGTGAAACCATACTTTTGATAAAACAATTGAGTTCGCTTCACAGTGTCCATTTCAGGCTTGAGTATAGCAAAAGTATGAGATATTATGTACATTTTATATTTGCAATTATTGAATTAGTTTGAGGGACATATGATTAAAAGGGAAATTTTAGATTTTATTACAAGTATCTTTTATAATCACATTCAGACAACTTCCATAACGAGGTTGAAGACAAATGGTGTCCATATCGGAACAAAAATGTCCGTTAATAATAGGGTTTGGATGCCTGAGATGGAAAAAATGTCCTTTATGTCGTGGGGTGTTCAGAAAAATTATTTGTTTTTGTAAAAAAAATCAAAAAATGTCAAAGCCCAAATATGAAACATCTGTGAAAATGGGTATGTTTTAAAATGAATATATTGTTGAGGGGAAAAGCTTGTCCCTTGGAGCAATAGCAGCACCGTGTGGCATACAGGACAGAGTGCTGATACTTTTTTGCACTAGTCTGATTGCAAGAGAGTTGGCTAAAACAGAAATGGCAACCAGGCCAGTGTATAAAATCCTCTGGTTTTAGAGTCAAGTGTTATCCAGACAAAGATGGAGACTTCTAGAAATAATGTTTTATCATAATCATAGTATGATTTGATCTACAAGCACACAGGTAATCACACACACACACACACACACACACACACACTCATCATTCCACACGCGCACACACACACACACACATATAGAGCTAATGTGGATCCATAATAAATACAAATACACACATCCTACTACACCGGCTCTCTATGACCCAGTCTGTCATACCTACAGTACAGTTTCAACCACCATAGTCCCTGTGCCCAAGAACCCCAAGGTAACTTGTCTAATGACTATCGCCTCATAGCACTAGCATCTGTAGCCAGGAAATGTTTTGAAAGGCTGGTCATTGCTCACATCAACACCATCATCCCAGAGACCCTGGACACACTCCAATTCACATACCACCCCAAGAGATCCACAGATGACTCAATCTCTATTGTACTCCACACCAACGACAGGCCCGATCACCGACGACGATGAAACAACCTACAGGGAAGAGGTCAGAGACCTGGCGGTGTGGTGCCAGGACAACAACCTCTCCCTCAACGTCAGCAAAATATATGAGCTGATCGTGGGACTACAGGAAACGGAGGGCCAAGCACACACCCATTTCATATCAACAGGGCTGTAGTGGAGCGGGTCGAGAGCTTTAAGTTCCTCGTTGTCCACATTAAGGACCCATCATGGTCCAAACACACCCGCACAGTCGTGAAGAGGGCACAACACTGCCTCTTCCACCTCAGGAGGCTGAAAAGAGTTAGCATGAGTCTTCAGATCCTCAAAACATTCTACAGCTGCACCGTTGAGAGCATCTTGACTGGCTGCATCACCACTTGGTATGACAACTGTTTGGCATCTGGACCGCAAGGCACTACAGAGGGTAGAGCTCCCTGCCATCCATGAATTCTATACCAGGCCCTAAAAATGGTCAAAGACTCCAGCCACCTAAGTCACAGACTGATCTCTCTGCTACCGCACGGCAAGTGGTACCGGAGCGCCAAGTCTGGAACAAAAAGGCTCCTGAACAGCTTCTACACCCAAGCCAAAAGACTACACTTGTTGTGTTCGACGCATGTGACAAATACATTTTTATTATAATTTTATTTGAAATACCAATCATCTGAGTGCAGGAGAAAGTTTTAATTTTCTCTCTCTACAAAAGTAACCTCTCCCTTTCAACTGTGTTGGTTGGCATGACAACCAGGTTTGATGCATTTGTGAGAAGTGTCTGGGGTGGATGGATGGGTGAGAGAGAAAGAAAAGGGGAGAAAGAGGGAGGTAGAGAGAGGGAGATAGAGAGCTTGTGCTCACTTTCAGGGCCACTTACTGTAGTAAAAACATCTCTGTAATCTGGAAACAGACATACAAGCACTATTATAAGATAGCGGTGCTGAGGATGGTGCACGTCTTGACGGCTCTTGCTGGACTTATCTTTTTTTTTTTAACCCTTTTTTGTCCCCAATTTCGTGGTATCCAATTGGTAGTAGTTACAGTCTTGTCTCATCGCTGCAACTCCCGTATGGACTCGGGAGAGGCGAAGGTCAAGAGCCATGCGTCCTCCGAAACACAGCCCAACCAAGCCGCACTGCTTCTTGACACAATGCCCATCCAAACCGTAAGCCAGCCGTACCAATGTGTCGGAGGAAACACCGTACACCTGGCGACCGTGTCAGCGTGCACTGCGCCCGGCCTGCCACAGGAGTCGCTAGTGCGCGATGAGACAAGGATATCCCTGCCGGCCAAACCCTCCCCTAACCCGGACGACGCTGGGCCAATTGTGCGCCACCCCATGGGCCTCCCGGTCGCGGCCAGCTGCGACAGAGCCTGGACTCAAACCCAGAATCTCTAGTGGCACAGAATCTCTAGTCGCACAGCTCCCCCTGCGCCGCTCGGAAGGCCCTGGACTTTGCTTTTTTATTGCTATTTTTGCATTAATTATTACTTTGTTTGCTCAGAATATTCGTGCAAAAATGTCCTACGACTGACAAACACTTCTGGATCATGAATCAGAAGTTACATACTTATCTCTCAGCCTCCCAGATTTGGAAATACTACATTCACTCCTTTGTTCCAACTCGTGTCCTTTTTCAAGGCGCCGTAGATCACCAACACAGAGGATTGGAGTGATCCAATATCTGTAATAACTGTGGTTACATACATAACCTTCATTATGTAGCATTACATTGGATCACTCCAATATGGTATCACAATACCAGATTCATCGAGGAACTAGCTAAGGGCCAGACAGAAAACAAAGTCATGTTGGACTGAGCTCAGGGCAGTTATAGTTGCTGTGTCCCTCCGTTCCCACTCAGGGAAATGGAGGCAACACCCAGCACAACCATCCCAATCTCAATGTTGGGGGCAACTTGACTCGATAGTACCTAGAAAAGGCTCTAGAAGATGCCCAACTGGCCGAGGCGCAAATGTCATTGAGGGGAACTCCTCACAGCAGGGCCCACGATGTAGCTACTCCTCTAGTAGAATGCGTCACTACGGCAGAGGCCAGCTGGCCAGTCGATATGCTGTAGTAATAGTGTCCACAATCCAATGTGAGAGACTTTGCATCGATTGGCTCTGGCCCAGAACTCTCTCACCATAGCAAATGAATAACCAATCAGACATATTGCCTGTGTCTGTGTAATGTAGGCCCTGATCTGACACAGAACACTTGGGGAAAAACACCCAGCAGTCGCAGGAGGGGCATATGCGGAAAAATATAAAGGCCAGTTTACTTCTTTCAGACAGGACCTTCGGCAAGAATGAAGGGTTAAGATGGAGGGTGACACTCCTCTTGTCTGGACCCATTCGGAAAAAACATTCAGTGCTCACTGAAAAAGTTAACTCACCCTCTTAGTGGAAGTAATAGCCAACAGGAATGACACCTTCGTGGATAAGTGCTTCAAAGACATCGACTCTAAGGGCTCAAGGGCGGCTTAGCAAGTGCTGACAGCACCACGTCAATGTTCCAGCTTGGCACTGAGCAGGTCACTGCTGGACACAGACGTCGAACTCCCTTCATACAATTGGAGAGCAATGGATAGCCAGCCATGGGTCCCTCTTGGCTGTCGTCATGACCTGCCGAGATAGAGGCTAACACACTCTCAATGTGGATGCCGCTTGGCCCGCATCGAGCACTGATTGTGAAAACCGCTTGCACGTATGACTCTCACAACAGGTACAGAACATGCCCTACCGCATTTGATATGATGCATTGGTGGAAGAACACATGCTTAGTTTGTAAATTATCTCTGTGTGTTGGAGTGTGCCCCTGGCTATCTGTAAACAATCTCTGAGTGTTGGAGTGTGCCCCTGGCTATCTGTAAACAATCTCTGAGTGTTGGAATGTGCCTCTGGCTATCTGTAAACAATCTCTGAGTGTTGGAGTGTGCCCCTGGCTATCTGTAAACGATCCCTGAGTGTTGGAATGTGCCCCTGGCTATCTGTAAACGATCTCTGAGTGTTGGAGTGTGCCCCTGGCTATCTGTAAACGATCTCTGAGTGTTGGAGTGTACCTC
The DNA here is from genome assembly GCF_901001165.1 of Salmo trutta. Taxonomy (NCBI): domain Eukaryota; kingdom Metazoa; phylum Chordata; class Actinopteri; order Salmoniformes; family Salmonidae; genus Salmo; species Salmo trutta. Next base: position 35,802,291 of record NC_042966.1, on the reverse strand, counting down.
TGGCTATCTGTAAATAAAAATAGAAAATGTGGCCGTCTGCTTTGCTTAATGTAAGGAGTTTTAAGTGATTTAGACTTGTACTTTTGATACTTAAGTATATTTTAGCAATCACATTTACTTTTGATACTTAAGTATATTTAAAACCAAATACTTTTAGACTTTTACTCAAGTAGTATTTTATTGGGTGACTCACTTTTACTTGAGTCATTTTCTATTAAGGAATTGTTACTTTTACTCAAGTATGACGATTGGATACTTTTTCCACCACTGGTCGGGACAGTAACATTAGTCCTTTAAAAAATATATGCTTTAAGGAATTTAAAAAAAATATTTGGGTATTTTTTTTTATTTGTTTGTTTAGCTCACATAATACAATTTAAAAGTATGCATTAAGGTGTTTGTAATATAATAAACTATAAATGTAGACATTTATAAATACATTTATATAGCTTCCATAATCTCTTTTTACAATGATCTACATCAATGGGACTGCATTAGAGAGAGCAGGCAGTTTTACATCACTGAGTACTTGACATGGACCAACAACACCACCACTCTTGTCAAGAGGGGGCAACAGCATCTCTACTTCCTATTTATTGTATGTATTTTTATTTTAACCTTTATTTAACTAGGCAAGTCAGTTAAGAACAAATTCTTATTTACAATGGCGGTCTACACCGGCCAAACCCAGACAAAGCTGGGCCAATTGTGCGCCACCCTATGGGACTCCCAATCACAGCCAGTTGTGATACAGCCTGGAATCGAATCAGGGTCTGTAGTGACACCTCTAGCACTGAGATGCAGTGCCTTAGACTGCTGCGCCGCTCGGGAGCCCTAAGGTGGCTGAAGAAATTCACCTCTCCAAATACTACTGCTGGACCATCGAGAGCGTCCTGACCAGTTGCATTATGGCCTAGTACAGGAATTGCTCCATCCACAACCGCAAGTCCCTCCAGCAGGTGGTGAAGATGGCCCAGTACATCACTGGGGCCGTGTTCCCACCCATCCAGGACATCCAGTGGTGGAAAAAGTACCCAATTGTAATACTTCAATAAAAGTAAACATACCGTAAAATAAAATGACTCATGTAAAAGGGAAAGTCACCCAGTAAAATACCACTTGAGTAAAAGTCTAAAAGTATTTGGTTTTAAATATACTTAAGTATCAAAAGTAAAAGTAAAAGAATAAATCATTTCAAATTCCTTATATTAAGCAACCCAGATGGCACCAGATGGCACGATTTTCTTGTTTTTTAAATTTACGGATAGCCAGGGGCAAGCTTCAACAGTCAGACATCATTTACAAACAAAGCATTTGTGTTTAGTGAATCTGCGAGATCAGAGGCAGTAGGGATGTTCTCTTGATAAGTGTGTGAATTAGACCATTTTGTGTCCTGCTAAGCATTCAAAATGTAACGAGTTTTGGGAGTCAGGGAAAATATAAGGAGTAAAAAGTGCATTATTTTCTTTACGAATGTAGTGAAGTAAAAGTAAAAGTAGTAAAAAATATAAATAGTAAAGTAAAGTACAGATACCCCAAAAAACTACTGAAGTAGTACTTTAAAGTATTTTTACTTAAGTACGGTACACCACTGAGGACATCTACTTGAAACGGTGCGCATCAACAAGGACCACATACACCCCAGCGTGAGGTCACTTCCTGTTCATTCCCGTACCATTGGGCAGACAGTATCGGAGCATGAGGTCTAATACCAACAATCTCAGAGACAGTTTCTATCTATAAGCCATTAAACTGCTGAACACTTGAACTGGACTGACCACCTGCACTGACTCTCCACACCTTAGCACACATGCACTCACACGCGCATGCATGCGCACACACACACACACACACACACACACACACACACACACACACACACACACACACACTGATGCTACCAGACTTTGATGTACTATTGCTAACAGTTTAAACACTCGCCCCCAAATTCCCCCCTTCCCTGATATGTGTAAATATTGGAATATACATTTTGCCTTCCTGTATTATAAGAGCAACCATGTACATAAGACTAATAAAACTTGAAACACGCTCACAGTGCCTCATTGAAACACGCTCACAGTGCCTCATTGAAACACGCTCACAGTGCCTCATTGAAACACGCTCACAGTGCCTCATTGAAACAGGCGACCAGGCCGGTGGTAACTGTTGTTTGTTTGACACAGAAATGTTCTCTTCAGTTTCCCACCAGGGCTCTTTAGATCTAGCTTGGCTGACTGGTCTGGAGTCAGTTTGGTATCAGCCAGACTGCTATAGATCTAGCTTGGCTGACTGGTCTGGAGTCAGTTTGGTATCAGCCAGACTACTTTAAATTTAGATCTGATTAAGTACTTATTTCACATACAGAATTTTGTTTTTTAGTTTCAGTGTTTTATAGATTCGGTTTCCCACCAGGGCTCGTTAGATCTAGCCTGGCTGACTGGTCTGGAGTCAGTTTGGTAATATTGTTATACAACCCTCTCACACACAATGCTGTATTTCTGCTTCTCTTCTGTTTCCGGAACAAGGATGAGAAGAATGAAAAGAAGAAGAGTGAAAGGAGGGGAGAGAAAGGAGGAGAGAGAAAGGAGGAGAGAGAAAGGAGGAGAGAAAGGAGGAGAGAGAAAGGAGGAGAGAGAAAGGAGGAGAGAGTGAGGAGAGAGAAAGGAGGAGAGAAAGGAGGAGAGAGAAAGGAGGAGAGAGAAAGGAGGAGAGAGAAAGGAGAGAGAAAGGAGGAGAGAGAAAGGAGGAGAGAGAAAGGAGGAGAGAGAAAGGAGGAGAGAGTAAGGAGAGAGAAAGGAGGAGAGAGAAAGGAGGAGAGAAAGGAGGAGAGAGTAAGGAGGAGAGAGAAAGGAGGAGAGAGAAAGGAGGAGAGAGAAAGGAGGAGAGAGTGAGGAGAGAGAAAGGAGGAGAGAGAAAGGAGGAGAGAGTAAGGAGGAGAGAGTAAGGAGGAGAGAGAAAGGAGAGAGAAAGGAGGAGAGAGAAAGGAGGGGAGAGAAAGGAGGAGAGAGTAAGGAGGAGAGAGAAAGGAGGAGAGAGTAAGGAGGGGAGAGAAAGGAGGAGAGAGAAAGGAGGAGAGAGAAAGGAGGAGAGAGTGAGGAGAGAGAAAGGAGGAGAGAGAAAGGAGGAGAGAGAAAGGAGGAGAGAGTAAGGAGGAGAGAGTAAGGAGGAGAGAGAAAGGAGAGAGAAAGGAGGAGAGAGAAAGGAGGGGAGAGAAAGGAGGAGAGAGTAAGGAGGAGAGAAAGGAGGAGAGAGAAAGGAGGAGAGAGTAAGGAGGAGAGAGAAAGGAGGAGAGAGAAAGGAGGAGAGAGTAAGGAGGAGAGAGAAAGGAGAGAGAAAGGAGGAGAGAGTAAGGAGGGGAGAGAAAGGAGGAGAGAGTAAGGAGGAGAGAGAAAGGAGGAGAGAGAAAGGAGGAGAGAGTAAGGAGGAGAGAAAGGAGGGGAGAGAAAGGAGGAGAGAGAAAGGAGGGGAGAGAAAGGAGGAGAGAGTAAGGAGGAGAGAGAAAGGAGGAGAGAGAAAGGAGGAGAGAGTAAGGAGGAGAGAAAGGAGGAGAGAGAAAGGAGGAGAGAGAAAGGAGGAGAGAGTGAGGAGAGAGAAAGGAGGAGAGAGTAAGGAGGAGAGAGTAAGGAGGAGAGAGTAAGGAGGAGAGATGTCACGACTCCCGCCGAAGTCGGCCCCTCTCCTTGTTCGGGCGGCGTTCGGCGGTCGACGTCACCGGCTTACTAGTTGCCACCGATCGATGTTTCACTGTTCGTTTGGTTTTGTCTTTATTGTGTACACCTGTTTTGAGTTTCCCTAATTATGTTCATTATTTAAACCTCTGCATTTCCTGTTTGTCTTGTCGGTGATTGTTTGTCTGTTTAGTGTAGTTGGAGGTGTTTCTCCAGACTATGTATTTTTCTGAGAAGATGGATTGATAAATTTTAGTAAACACGTTTTGTTTACCTTCATCCCTGTGTCCTGCGCCTGACTCCTCCACTTCTCTAAGAAAATCCATTACAGAATCACCGACCACAAATGGAGTCAGCAGGAGCAGCCAGTTCTCCTAGTCATATAGAGGAGCACGTTCAGCAGCAGGCTAAAATGATCCAGGATCTAATGACGGCCATGGATTGCGTGCTGCTGACCATGGAGAGAGTAGAGAGGAAAGGATGTCCCGTCGACCCAGCCACACCACCGCCCGGCACACCTCTGGATCCTATCCAACCGCCGTCTGGATCCGGTGGGATTCGGCTCTCGCTCCCGGGAGCGTATGACGGAGCAGCTGCCGGGTGTCAGGGGTTCCTACTCCAGCTAGAGCCAGCCGCCGCCCTCGGGACGCGAGAGAGTGAGCGCCCTCATCTCCTGTTTGACTGGTAAAGCCCTGGAGTGGGCCAACGCCATCTGGGAGGTGGAAGACCCGACTCGGGAAAACTACGAGGACTTCTCCCGCCGCTTTCGGGCAGTGTTTGATCATCCACCAGAAGGAAAAGCGGCGGGAGAGCGCTTGTTCCATTTAAAGCAGGAGATGAGGAGCGCTCGGGAGTTTGCACTGGATTTTAGAACTCAGGCTCTGTTTACCACGGCTCCAGTGCTGGCGCATCCTGATCCCTCCTTAGCGTTCATAGTTGAGGTGGATGCATCCAAGGCTGGAATAGGGGCTGTGCTATCTCAGCGCTCGGGTAACCCACCAAAACTCCGCCCCTGTGCTTTCTTTTCGAAGAAGCTCAGCCCGGCGGAGCGAAACTATGACGTGGGGGATAGGGAGTTGTTAGCTGTTGTCGGGGCTCTGAAAGCGTGGAGACATTGGCTTGAGGGGGCTAGACACCCTTTCCTCATTTGGACTGACCACCGAAATCTGGAGTATATTCGGGCAGCGAGGAGACTGAACCCTCGCCAGGCTAGGTGGGCTATGTTTTTCACACGCTTTTCTTTCACTCTTTCTTATAAACCAGGTTCCCAGAACGTCAAGGCAGACGCACTGTCCCGGCTGTATGATACAGAGGAGCGGTCCACAGAGCCCACTCCCATAATTCCAGCCTCATGCCTGGTGGCACCGGTGGTATGGGAGGTGGACGCGGACATCGAACGGGCGTCACGTGCAGAACCCACTCCCTCCCAGTGTCCCGTTGGGCGCGTGTACGTGCCGTTTGATGTTCGCGATCGTTTGATCTGTTGGGCCCACACATCACCCTCCTCTGGTCATCCTGGTATAGGTCGGACAGTGCGCTGCCTTACGGGGAAGTACTGGTGGCCCACGTTAGCCAAGGACGTGAGGGTTTATGTCTCCTCCTGTTCGGTATGTGCACAGTGCAAGGCACCTAGACATCTGCCCAGAGGGAAATTACAACCCCTTTCCGTGCCGCAACGACCGTGGTCACACCTATCGGTGGATTTCGTGACGGATCTTCCCCCGTCATAGGGGAACACCACGATCCTGGTCGTTGTGGATCGGTTTTCTAAGTCCTGCCGTCTCCTTCCTTTGCCCGGTCTCCCTACGGCCCTACAGACTGCGGAGGCCCTATTTACCCATGTATTCCGGCACTACGGGGTGCCTGAGGATATAGTCTCTGATCGGGGTCCCCAATTTACGTCTAGAGTCTGGAGGGCGTTTATGGAACGCCTGGGGGTCTCGGTCAGTCTTACCTCAAGGTTCCACCCCGAGAGTAATGGGCAGGTGGAAAGAGTCAACCAAGAGGTGGGTAGGTTTCTGCGGTCCTATTGCCAGGACCGGCCGGGAGAGTGGGCATCATTTATCCCTTGGGCGGAGATGGCCCAAAATTCCTTACGCCACTCTTCCACTAACCTTACCCCTTTTCAGTGTGTGCTAGGGTATCAGCCGGTCCTGGCACCATGGCATCAGAGCCAGATCGAGGCTCCTGCGGTGGATGAATGGTTTCGGCACTCGGAGGAGACATGGAACGCTGCCCATGTACGTCTGCAACGAGCCATCAGGCGGCAAAAGGCGAGTGCCGACAGCCACCGCATTGAGGCCCCGGTTTATGCACCGGGGGATCGGGTCTGGCTCTCGACCCGAAACCTGCCCCTTCACCTGCCCTGCCGGAAGCTGGGTCCGCGGTTTGTGGGGCCATTTAAAGTCCTGAGGAGATTGAACGAGGTTTGTTATAGGTTACAGCTCCCCCCTGATTACCGTATTAACCCCTCGTTCCATGTGTCTCTCCTCAGGCCGGTGGTGGCTGGTCCGCTCCAGCAGTTGGAGGTACGGGAGGTTCCTCCGCCCCCTCTGGACATCGAGGGGGCCCCGGCATATACCGTACGAGCCATTATGGACTCCAGACGTCGGGCGAGGGGCCTTCAGTACCTCGTGGAGTGGGAGGGGTATGGCCCGGAGGAGCGAAGCTGGGTACCGGCGGAAGACATCCTGGATCCATCGTTAATCCAGGATTTTCATCGCTTCCGTCCGGATCGCCCTGCTCCCCGTCCTCCGGGTTGTCCCCGAGGCCGGTGTCGGCGCGCTGCTGGAGCCGCGCGTCGGGGGGGGGGGGGGGGGGGGGGGGGGGTACTGTCACGACTCCTCTCCTTGTTCGGGCGGCGTTCGGCGGTCGACGTCACCGGCTTACTAGTTGCCACCGATCGATGTTTCACTGTTCGTTTGGTTTTGTCTTTATTGTGTACACCTGTTTTGAGTTTCCCTAATTATGTTCATTATTTAAACCTCTGCATTTCCTGTTTGTCTTGTCGGTGATTGTTTGTCTGTTTAGTGTAGTTGGAGGTGTTTCTCCAGACTATGTATTTTTATGAGAAGATGGATTGAAACATTTTAGTAAACACGTTTTGTTTACCTTCATCCCTGTGTCCTGCGCCTGACTCCTCCACTTCTCTAAGAAAATCCATTACAAGAGAAGTCCGAGACCAGCAGTCACATTAAGTTTATTTCCCACGCAGCAGAAAAGATCGTAAAGGATCGTCACTCTGAGCCCATGATTGATTCCGATCAACGATAGATTTACAGGTAATTTCCAATTGAGCCGGAATATGCACCGTTTACCGTGAATGTGGAAACATTGCCTTTTAAAGGTGCACAGCCGACAAAACATGATCAGATTTTATCCCGGCCTGACTCTGTGTGTGTGTGTGAGTGTGTGTGCGTGAAATGTTCTTAGAGAAAGTGTCACTGTCCTTGAAAGCGAAAGTAAACAAATAAACCAAATTTCAAAGGCTTCAAACCCCCCACCCAATTATGAATGAGTCTGTTGTTTCCAAGCAACTCCACGAGTGAGATAGACACAGAGATTTAATTAGCGATAGAAAATATATTTACTCTGAGAAAAAGATTGAGGCCTTTCCAAGTAGGTCCCCCATTCGTATGTTTGTGTGTGTGTCTGCTCTCATCCTTTCCTCCCCCTATGTCAAACTGCTCATTTTCAGAAGTTGGCTCTCGAGAGATGAAACCTAGAGCCTTAGGCATGTAAAGGCCAAGGTCAGTCTTAGTTAGTCAAGGTCAGGGGCAGTCAAGGGTGGTGGTTGAGACAGGTTGAATGTGGTCACAGAGGAACTGCACTAGAGTTCAGAACTAATTTGAATAAATAGGAAAGGAGAGAAGAAGAAGAGAAAGGAGAGAAGAAGAAGAAAAAGGAGAGAAGAAGAACAGAGAGGAGAGAAGAAGAAGAGAAAGGAGAGAAGAAGAACAGAGAGGGTTGAGCAACAAAGGGGAAACAAAGAACGAACAAATAACTGAAAAGAGAATGAGAGACAAGGATTTAGAGAGAAAAGGGAGGGAGAGCAGAAGACAAGACACTTGGAAAAAGTGAACCATTAAATCAAATAAATATAAAACGTTATTTGTCAAATGCTTTGTAAATACCAGGTGTAGACTAACTGTGAAATGCTTACGGACGGGCTCTTCCCAACAATGCAGGGAGAAAGAAAATAGAGAAACAATAGAAAAGTAAAACACGTATTAATAAAAGTAATAATAAATACACATAATGGTTATAATAACTTGTCTATATACACAGGGTACCACTACTTAGTCGATGTGCAGGGGTACGAGGTTATAGAGGTACAGACACTACATGGCCAAAAGTATGTAGACACCTGGTCGTGGAACATTCAGCCACAAGAGCATTAGTGAGGTCTGGCACTGATGTTAGGCGATCAGGCCTGGCTCGCAGTCGGTGTTCCAATTCATCCCATAGGTGTTCGATACGGTTGAAGTCAGGGCTCTATACAGGACAGTCAAGTTCTTCCACACCAATCTCGACAAGCCATTTCTGTATGGATCTCGCTTGGTGCACGGGGGCATTGTCATTCTGAAACAGGAAAGGGACTTCCCCAAACTGTTGCCACAAACTTGGAAGCACAGAATCGTCTAGAATGTCATTGTATGCTGTTGCGTTAATATTTCCCTTCACTGGAACTAAGGGGCCTAGCCCAAACCATGAAAAACAGTCTCAGACCATTATTCCTCCACCACCAAACTTTACAGTTGACACTATGTATTGGGGCAGGTAGCGTTCTCCTGGCAATCGCCAAACTCAGATTCGTCCGTTAGACTGCAAGATGGTGAAGCGTGATTCATCACTCCAGAGAACGCATTTCCACTGGTGAAAATGAGCTTCCCCAAACTTGAAACTCATGCGCTGCGTATGTATGCCAAATAGGCTCTACACCCGCTGTAAAGCGGATTAATGTGCTTAATTTTAAGAAGTTATTTGGCCACTTTAGTTGTGATACAACCCTTATCAAAACATATTGGCCTATGGGCTATGCTACATGAGGTGTGTGACTATGATTTGAAAAAGTCAACAACAAAAAAAGCATGCGCTGTTTGCCTTAAGCTGGGCATGATTCACAAGTCATAGGCTAATATTGTCACCGATCACACTATTCTTGATTTAATCTTGTCTTTACATATAGTAAATAATATATGTGTGAATTTTGTTTTGATTTAGAATGGACCATTATTATGCACCTGTCGGGCAGAGGGGGGAAAAAAAATTAAACTATGCATTTAAATAGCGAATGGAGGACGCTTTTCCTGTGGTTTATTTTCATGCCAGCTAGGTAGTCTATACTCCTGTTTTAAAGATAAGCAACGTGTTTAATATTAGGAAGGTTTAGAAATAAATGTAGTAGGCCTAGCATATAGAAAGCTGATGGGATCCTCTTCTTTTTAATAGAGGCCATCACTCTGTTTTCTCATGCAATTGCATAGCCTGTAAAAATGTTGCGCAACATGAGCTCATGGGCTCTCATTAAGTGTTTGATTAATTTTACAATTACATTTGCATTGATGTCAGAGTGATTAGAGGGACAATAGAGTGCTGAGTACCAGGCAGTTAGCAAGTTTGGTAGGCTACTAATGACCAGCAGCAGATTCAGAGCTTGGAAAAGACTAATTACCGTGATTAAATGGTCACATGGAATTTGACTGCCATCATGAATGGTGACTGCCGGTGTGGCGGTAATACCGTCACCGTAACAGCCCTAGATGTGAGCCATCACCAGACTTTCAAAGCTGTTCATGGCTAAAGATGTGAGTGCTATGGGACAATAGTCATTTAGACAGGTTACCTTTGCGTTCTTCGGCACAGTGACTATGGTGGTCTGCTTGAAACATGTAGGAAACATTATAAAGGGAGATGTTGGTGGGAATGCTACTAGGAAATAGCATTATAAAGGGTGTTGTTGGTGAGAATGCTACTAGGAAATAGCATTATAAAGGGTGTTGTTGGTGAGAATGCTACTAGGAAATAGCATTATAAAGGGTGTTGTTGATGGGAATGCTACTAGGAAATAGCATTATAAAGGGTGTTGTTGGTGGAAATGCTACTAGGAGATAGCATTATAAAGTGTATGAATTAATGGTTGGATTAGAATCGCCGTTAGAATCATTGGCCAGTATAGAGAATTAAGTAAAACCAAGTCCAAATCCCTATCTCCATCCATGGCTAATTTAGGAAAGGGACAATCTTAGCTAGTTAGCTAGCCACCGGAGGACAACACAACGAGATGCAACAATTCAAGTTGTTTCTGTCAATGCCGTATGCTCTCATGCAATTTGATAGGACTGAAGTCAAAATCCAAGCAAGCTTCCCTTGTCACTTTTTTTTTTTGGTGCACCAGGACCATTCACAGTTGCCCTCGCTCAGTTTAGCTCAACACTGATTGGCAAAGTTTTTATACTTTTTTTCTTCAAGGGAGGCCAAATGCTCGCTGGCTTCCCTTGCATTCCATTCAATGCTACGGGCAGCAACAATGTCATACTCGTTTGGACCAGACAGCATCAGATAGACGGCCTACACGTAGAGAGACAGAGGGGCGTTGTTTCACTCGCTCGGATGCTTTCTCCTGTGCAATACATTCAGCCTCTTGCAAATTCAAGGAAAATTATGAAACACAGAGAGACGAAAGCTACATTATTTTAATAGTAAAAAAGGGGAGCAGAAGGTGTGTGTGTGTGTGTTTGCTTGTGTAATATGTAATCCGTTCTAAGAATACTTCAGCAACTGCTAGAGAGAGAGGGGGTGTTGGAAAGAGAGTGAGTAAGCAGCAAACTGAAAAATAGAGGAGGGAGGTCAAGTAAATTAATGACAGTGAAGAGGAGAGAGAGTGGGGGGAGAGAGAAAATAAGAGCGCACTCATAGGAGAGTGAATTAGTGTTTGGCAGAGGACGGGAGAGAGCACTGGAGGTTGGATCATTCAGGGGAGCGCCTAGTGAGCTGGACCCAGAAACTGCGCCTCGACAGTGGGATTGATAAACCTGTGTGTGGAGGGGTGCTGCCTGTAGGGACAGACAGAGTCACAAGACAAGAAGAGAGAAACAGGGAAGAAAGAAGAGGACAGAGAAAAGAGGAGACACTAAGAACATCGGAACACTTAGCTTCAACACCTAGTTCAACACCTAGTTCAACACCTAGTTCAACACCTAGTTCAACACCTAGTTCAACACCTAGTTCAACACCTAGTTCAACACCTAGTTCAACACTTAGCTTCAACACCTAGTTCAACACCTAGTTCAACACCTAGTTCAACACCTAGTTCAACACCTAGTTCAACACTTAGCTTCAACACCTAGTTCAACACCTAGTTCAACACCTAGTTCAACACCTAGTTCAACACCTAGTTCAACACCTAGTTCAACACCTAGTTCAACACCTAGTTCAACACTTAGCTTCAACACCTAGTTCAACACCTAGTTCAACACCTAGTTCAACACCTAGTTCAACACCTAGTTCAACACCTAGTTCAACACTTAGCTTCAACACTTAGCTTCAACACCTAGTTCAACACCTAGTTCAACACCTAGTTCAACACCTAGTTCAACACCTAGTTCAACACCTAGTTCAACACCTAGTTCAACACTTAGCTTCAACACCTAGTTCAACACCTAGTTCAACACCTAGTTCAACACCTAGTTCAACACCTAGTTCAACACCTAGTTCAACACTCACACAGACACAGTGTAATGATGGGGACTGTCAGTGAGCTGTGTGCTTCCAGTTTCCAGGCATTTCTTTGTCCAACAGTCAGACCTGCAGCAACTAAAGGTAGGTCACCTCTAATCATCCAGGATAACAGAAACAAGTTTATTTCCTGCCAAAACAAGAGGACCACAATGGAAACTAGATAGTAATTTTCCATGAAGAAAAATTGGTGGGACTTGCTTTAACTCTTTACAAGTATGTTTCTGGTAGAGGAAGAAGTTTAAAACGTTTTACTTAAGCCAAGAAGTTAAATATAGTCAAAGTTAATTTAGTCAAATAAATGGTCTGATTACTTTAGATTGTGGGGCAGTTATATCACATATTTCATCACAAACAACTAGACTCAGACTAGCATACTACACTCTTATACACCATCCTACTAGAATACCACAGGATATGCAAACTGTAATAACAGAGTAGGAGGCAATTGTAAAACTTTATATTATCCCAAGCATTTATCCCTTACTTCAACCATACATTAATTTCTTAATCAAAGGATAAAGATGTTAAAAGGAAGTTATGACTGGATAGATAAATAAATAGGATGTATACATACATGGATAGATAAATAAATAGGATAGATAAATAAATAGGATAGATAAATAAATGGATAGATAAATAAATAGGATAGATACATACATGGATAGATAAATAAATAGGATATATACATACATGGATAGATAAATAAATAGGATAGATAAATAAATGGATAGATAAATAAATAGGATAGATAAATAAATGGATAGATAAATAAATAGGATAGATACATACATGGATAGATAAATAAATAGGATAGATAAATAAATGGATAGATAAATAAATAGGATAGATAAATAAATGGATAGATAAATAAATAGGATAGATACATACATGGATAGATAAATAAATAGGATATATACATACATGGATAGATAAATAAATAGGATAGATAAATAAATGGATAGATAAATAAATAGGATAGATAAATAAATGGATAGATAAATAAATAGGATAGATACATACATGGATAGATAAATAAATAGGATATATACATACATGGATAGATAAATAAAGTAAGGATATATACATACATGGATAGATAAATAAATAGGATAGATAAATAAATGGATAGATAAATAAATAGGATATATACATACATGGATAGATAAATAAATAGGATAGATACATAAAGTAAGTATACAGGGATAGAGAAGACCTAATGGATGAAGGGTTAAAATGAGGATAAGTTGGACTGATTTGGTATGATAAAGGAATTCATGTATGGTTGAAGATATAGAATGTTTTTAAAAGTTTTTAAAAGTTCCATGGCAGTTAATTCAACAGTGGGAAGTTAGCTAAATTATTTGACGTGGTTACTAAAACAGCTGTACCTCTTTAATAGATATTTATGTTCTCATTTCCATATTTTAATAGCATAGAAGTAGACCAAGATGTCATACCCTTTAATAAGTTTTTGTCTAAAAGTGCTGGGAAAGTGGTCAAAACGGCAGCTGTTTCAAAAAATGAAGATGAAAGTTGTTCATGCCGTTACTAAAACAGTTGTATCTGTACAATATATTTATGTTTCAATTCCAGATATGAATAGCAGCGAAGTAGACCAAGATGTCATACCCTCCACATTTTTTGTCAAAGTTCTTGGTTAAGTGAAATTGAAATTGGCCCAGCGTCGTCCAGGTTTGGCCTGGGGTAGGCCGTCATTGTAAATAATAATTTGTTCTTAACTGACTTTCCTAGTTAAATAAAGGTTACATTTATTTTATTTTATTAAAAAGTGGTCAAAACTGCAGTTGTTTGGAAAAAGTTTGAAAAAATGTGTTAATGCAGCTCCTAAAACAGTTCTATCGTTAGATCCGTATCGGATATTTTTATTCCGTGGACAGATTTGAATAGCAGAGAAGTAGACGAAGATGCCATACATTCTAACTTTTTATCTAACTTGCTCGGAAAGGGGCCAAAATGTCAGTTATTTAGAAAAAGTTACAGAAAATATTTTGATGCAGTCACTTGAACAGCTGTAATGTATGATTGGTACCAGATAATTCTGTTATTATTTCAGATTTGAATAGCAGAGAAGTAGAGGAAGATGTTATACCCTCTTTTAACGTTTTGTGTAAGTGTTTGGCAAAGTCATCAAAGTGGCTGATTTGTCTCAAAAGTTGCATTGTTGCATTTACAGTGAATGGAAGTGATGATGTCACAATGGGAGCTTTAGAATGTTGAAAAAAGTCACATTAAAGTGGATCTGACAGCATTTTAGTGAGCAGAAAAAAGTTATTTGTTTCTAGACATTTTGAGCCTGTATTTGAACCCACAAATGCTGATGCTCCAGATATGCAACTAGTCTAAAGAGGGACAGTTTTATTGCTTCTTTAATCAGAACAACAGTTTTCTGCTGTGCTAACATAATTGCAAAAGGTTTTTCTAATGATCAATTAGCCTTTTAAAATGATAAACTTGGATTAGCTAACACAACGTGCCATTGGAACACAGGAGTGATGGTTGCTGATAATGGGCCTCTGTAGATATTCCATTAAAAATCAGCCATTTCCAGCTACAATAGTCATTTACAACATTAACAATGTCTACACTATATTTCTGTGCAATTTGATGTTATTTTAATGGACAAAGAATTTGCTTTTCTTTCAAAAACAAGGAAATTTCGAAAGTGACCCCAAACTTTTGAACGGTAGTGTATGTAGATATGCTAGCCTATTAGCCACGTTATGACTGACTTGTGATCATTGTCCTTACTAGTTTGATTGTACTGACATTCCCAGACTTAGTTACATTTGTCAGTTTTTCCCCAAATGTTTTGTCATTGAAACTGAAACAGTACATCCTGAATGGAGGAAGCAAACAATGTACCAGGCCAGCTGTGATTTGCAACCTGATTACTATATTTTTGGGACTACCAAGAAATGTATTGGTGAATTATATTAATCATGCATTGAACTGCATCCATCTATTCTCCAACAATGCCTTAGTGTACGTCATGGAATGTTGAGTCAAAAAGAACCTATTTTTAAAACCTGCAAAGTTGCTTTTGTAGTATAAACTAGGAATTGTATATTTTTTGCTGATATTATGATTGTTTGTTGGTTTCATATCTGCAAAGTAGATCAAACGCTGTCAGTTCCACTTAAAGTGAATGTAGATGGACAAAAAGGACAAAAAATACAATAGTATATCAAATATCAAAAAGGTGTATACAAGCAGACTATTCCAGAGCAGTCTGCACATTTTAATGGTGTTTCTAGCTTAAACGATTATAAGAGGAGTAGCGTGCAGAAGAAGAAGTATGACAAAGTCAGGACTTTTGCTTTACAAGTCCCATCTAATAAGTTGATAAACTCTTTTGTGTTGTCCTCAATGATTTGAAATGCATTGTCTTCAGATGTGTGGTTGAATTGTAAAATAAATCAACACAAACATCAAAATCCCTCTACTGTGACCGTTAACAAATATACAAAGATTGATGTTGTGTCACAGACAGTTCCATATCAACGTTCTGTTGCCGTGGTGATTTATAGAATTCAGTGAAACTCCTCAGGCTGATGTGCTCTGTGGTAATGTGGGGGGGTGGGGTGACATTTCATGAGAGAGAGAAAGTGTGTGTGGGTGTGAGATAAGTGGACTGACACGTTTTGAGCCTCTTGTGGACCATGATCTTTCTTCCTCTATCTCACTCTTCTCATTTGCTTGCATTTTCCATTATTCAACCACTCTGTCCAATCTGTCCCTCTCCCCCTCTCTACTTTTCTCGATCTTTCTCTCGTTCTCTCCCTTCCTCTGTTTTAGTCCTCTCATGCCACTGTGGTTAATTCCCCATTCACCATGGCTTAAATCAAATTTACTGATAAACTCCTTAAGCAGAAAGTCAGATTTACTATTTATATACCTTACTTTCAGAGGCTTAAGCAAATATATTTTATTATATTTTCAGTTTTATACCTTCATTTCAGAAGCTCTTCCTCTCACTGTTCTCATACTCATTTTAATTTCCCCGTCTCCCCAACTCCCCGTCTCCCCGTCTCCCCGTCTCCCCGTCTCCCCAACTCCCCCTCTCTCTCCTGTTCTTTATGCCATATTTTCTTTCTCCGAAGCCAAACTCAGTTAATAAAGTTCTAATTCAAGCACACAGCTGCTAAGTCCCTCTCTACTTCCATCCTGTTTATCGGTCTCGCTTCTCTGTGTGTGTTGCCTCTTTAAAAAGAACAGCTCAACTATACTATTTTCACATTTCTATGCCAAGCCAAACCAAGTCAGGCCAAGCTGTACTGCATCCACCATAGTTGCTGGAACTGTGCTGAAAAGGACAATCTGTAAATATAATATTATAATCTGCACGGTACAGTTCTGGTTCGCACGATAGTGTCATCTTCCTTCATTTTATTTATTTTTTAATCAAACTTGTTCGTCCGTGACTGGGCTGCAACATGGTGTCATACACTTTAAATGATGTAACGAGAATGTCATTATAGTGAGTTAATGAACTGGTTTACTGGCCAGGTTTTTGTTTTATATTGTTTAAACCCGCCTTGTCTTGGGTTTCCACTAGATGGGCCAGCGGCAAAGTCAAAATTGTCTATATCGTAAATATTTGTCTAAACCAAAAAATGCTTTTTGGTCTTAATTTAAGGTTAGGGTTAGGCATAAGGTTAGCAGTGTGGTTAAAGCAAAAATCCACCCTAAAACTATATTATGGTATTTGTTTCATTAGTCCACTGTTGATAAAGTCCGAAAATGTTTTACATGTCAGCAATCAAGTTTTCAAGATCATACCGGCTGTATTTCTGTATATTGAAAGTTAAACTTTCTTGAAAACTTGATTGCTGACATGCAAAACATTTTCGGACTATATCAACAGTGGACTAATGAAACAAATACCAAAATATAGTTTTCCTTTAAACACACTGCTAATCTTATGCTGAACCCTAACCTTAAATTTAAATGAAAAAGCACATTTTGGTTTTAATGAATTTTTACGATGTAGACAAAGTTTTTGGGTGGAATTTTCCTTTAAGATTCGGGTAAGATTTAAAATCAGATGTTAAAAAGAGGCGGGGTTTATGACTTTGCCTCTGGCCCAGGCAGTAACAACCACAGTCTTGAGTAAAAGTTATAGAAATAGGCGGGGTTTATGACTTTGCCTCTGGCCCAGGCAGTAACAACCACAGTCTTGAGTAAAAGTTATAGAAATAGGCGGGGTTTATGACTTTGCCTCTGGCCCAGGCAGTAACAACCACAGTCTTGAGTAAAAGTTATAGAAATAGGCGGGGTTTATGACTTTGCCTCTGGCCCAGGCAGTAACAACCACAGTCTTGAGTAAAAGTTATAGAAATAGGCGGGGTTTATGACTTTGCCTCTGGCCCAGGCAGTGACAACCACAGTCTTGAGTAAAAGTTATAGAAATAGGTGGGATTTATGACTTTGCCTCTGGCCCAGGCAGTGACAACCACAGTCTTGAGTAAAAGTTATAGAAATAGGCGGGGTTTATGACTTTGCCTCTGGCCCAGGCAGTGACAACCACAGTCTTGAGTAAAAGTTATAGAAATAGGCGGGGTTTATGACTTTGCCTCTGGCCCAGGTAGTGACAACCAGTCTTGAGTAAAACTGTCTAACTTTCTCTTTCGTTTTCTTGCGTGCACACAAGGCATTTTCCGATTTTCAACAGAGTATGGCAGGTAACTATTAATCTTTTAATACAGAATGAATGTGATATGTTGCTGGGAACAACAATTTCTCTAATTTGTGTGTACTGTATCATAGTATTGTAAAGGGAGAGAATGCACTCAACTCTTATCCTCTTGCCTAAACAAATGATTGGGTGCTTGGAAGCAGATTCCAACAAATTATCACATCAAAAGTGAAAAATTCCAGCACTCACTTGGATTATGTTGCCATGAGAGAATGTAAAACAAAGTTTCAATTGTAATTTATATATTAGTGAGTGCTGGCCTTTTTTGTATTTTGTTGTATCATAGCAACCTGTTCTACTTGTTTGTGTGGTAAATATGTGTGCACCACTCCTATCATCACTAAAATGAAAGAGTTAAAACGTGTACAACTTGTTTTTAGTAAAGTAATGAAATTACTTCGGTCAGCCAGTCATCACACAGCAACGTATTCTTGCTTCATTGATTGTTTTTTGTTCTCTGAAGATAAAAGGGAGACGAATATGACAATATTACGGACGACACCTTTAAATACTTCTAGTATTATGCCGTGTACAGGGCTGTAGCTACGGTATGAGTAGTGACGGTTGATTACTCAGAGCTTCATTATCTGTTCATAATGCACATTAGTGACATCTGCTGGTCAACAATAAATGCAATGTGTGATTATCAGATATACATTCATTTTTGGTCTACTGTCTTCATCAGAACTCTGTGGCGCAGTGGTAAATGGTTGGCTTTAATGGTCAGTCAATAATCAGTTGTAGTATCCGGTTCGCATCTCATGCTTCCCTTTTTTGCCTTCATGTTTACTGATGTTCAAAAACTGAATCTATGCCATTATTTTGGGTGCTTTACACAGAAGCTTATACAATACCAAATAAAACAAATTATTTGAACAGTGCAGAAAGTGTGGTTTCACATTAAACAATTTTCAAAACAGTGTGCCTTCAACGGAATTCGACCTCATACCCTCACGTCCCTGAATGTTCCATAGTTCCCTTCTCTACCTGCTAAACTACCGGTCAGATAAAATTGACCGTACAAAATGCTTAATATTTTTGTAAGTACAGTGTCCAGTAGAGGTCGGTGTTAGAAAGCAGCTTGGAATCGAAGAAAGCACTTGAATTGAGTGGGATCTCGCATTTTGCAACACACGTTTTGAAAAAGCACGTGATCAAACACGTTCTTCTGATAAATAGATCCAGGCATCCACTCGCTGCTTCGAATTTATGCTGCGTTTAAGACAACTGGGAACTCGGGGAAAAACGAGCTCCAACTGAGAAAAATCGTTTTGAAGGGTCATCCAACTCGGAATTCCAACTCAGGAACTCTGCCCTCTTCCTAGAGCTCCAACTTTCCGATCTGAAGATCACTGACGTCATGATTTGATCTCATATTTTTCCGAATTCCCAGTTGTTTTGAACGCGGCATATGCCGGTTCCCATCGTCACGTATTTCATTAAAGCCGTATGACATCTTGACAGACGCCTCTCTCGATCAGTTTTGCCTTGCTACTGAACTGACAAGTGTAGCGTTTCCCTTTCGAAAAAAGATTGCCGTTAGAGTGCAGTACAACTGCAGTATGCTGCAAATACTGCGTCCAAAATAACACCGTTGTTTTTTACTGCAGTCATTTTGCATTGTAACTGCAGTTTTGTTTAGTTACTTTATTCTCAACTTGTTTCTCTAACTTTATTGCAAGTCAAGCTAGCTAGCTAAAAGCTACCACTGTAGCTAGCAACCCCCACCTAACAATTATCGTCAAAAACAAACGTCACTACCATTAGAGCCCGATCAATAAGAGATTTTAGGGAGGCAAAAGTCACCGATTACGATATATCTGCCAAAATATGGGTTTTTAGAAGTGAAATGAAAAACATAAAAATCTCACAAATTGTGCTACAAAGGACTAACAGATACTCTAAATTATGATTTCTTCACTAAGTATTAAGATGTATATTATTTATGAACATTGTAGTGACTAAATGCTACAATTAACATTATTCAAGAACACTATTTAAGAACATAAACAGCAACTATATCCTCTATAAATACAAAAGTACAGTTGAAGTCAGAGGTTTACATACACTTAGGTTGGAGGCATTAAAACTCGTTTTTCAACCACTCCACAAATGTATTGTTAGCAAACTATAGTTTTGGCAAGTCGGTTAGGACATCAACTTTGTGCATAACACAAGTAATTTTTCCAAAAATTGTTTACAGACAGATTATTTCACTTATTATTCACTGTATCACAATTCCAGTGGGTCAGAAGTTTACATACACTAAATTGACTGTGCCGTTTAAACAGCTTGGAAAATTCCAGAAAATGATGTCATGCCTTTAGAAGCTTCTGATGGGCTAATTGACATAATTTGAGTCAATTGGAGGTGTACTTGTGGATGTATTTCAAGGCCTACCTTCAAACGCAATGCCTCTTTGCTTGACATCATGGGAAAATCAAAAGAAATCAGCCAAGACCTCAATTTCCAAATGCCTGAAGGTACCACGTTCATCTGTACAAACAATAGTACACAAGTATAAACACCATGGGACCACGCAGCCGTCATACCACTCAGGAAGGAGACGCGTTCTGTCTCCTAGAGATGAACGTACTTTGGTGCGAAAAGTGCAAATCAATCCCAGAACAACAGCAAAGGACCTTGTGAAGATCCTGGAGGAAACAGGTACAAAAGTATCTATATCCACAGTAAAATGAGTCCTATATCGACAAAACCTGAAAGGCTGGTCAGCAAGGAAAAAGCCACTGCTCAAAAACCGCCATAAAAAGCCAGACTCTGGGTTGCAACTGCACATGGGGACAAAGATCGTACTTTTTGGAGAAATGTCCTCTGGTCTGATGACACAAAAATCGAACTGTTTGGCCATAATGACCATCGTTATATTTGGAGGAAAAAGGGGGAGGCTTGCAAGCCGAAGAACACCATCCCAACCGTGAAGCACGGGGGTGGCAGCCTCATGTTGTGGGGGTGCTTTGCTGCAGGAGGGACTGGTGCACTTCACAAAATAGATGGCATCATGAGGAAAGGAAAATTATGTGGATATATTGAAGCAACATCTCAAGACATCAGTCAGGAAGTTAAAGCTTGGTCGCAAATGGGTCTTCCAAATGGACAATGACCCCAAGCATACTTCCAAAGTTGTGGCAAATGGCTTAAGGACAACAAAGTCAAGGTATTGGAGTGGCCATCACAAAGCCCTGACCTCAATCCTATAGAAAGTTTGTGGGCAGATCTGAAAAAGCATGTGTGAGCAAGGAGGCCTACAAACCTGACTCAGTTACACCACCTCTGTCAGGAGGAATGGGACAAAATTCACCCAACTTATTGTGCGAAGCTTGTGGAAGGCTACCTGAAACGTTTGACCCAAGTTAAACAATTTAAAGGCAACGCTACCAAATACTAATTGAGTGTATGTAAACTTCTGACCCACTGGGAATGTGATGAAAGAAATAAAAGCTGAAATAAATCTCTCTCTACTATTATTCTGACATTTCACATTCTTAAAATAAAGTGGTGATCCTCAGTGACCTAAGACGGAATTTTTACTAGGATTAAACGTCAGGAATTGTGAAAAACTGATCTTAAATGTATTTGGCTAAGGTGTATGTAAACATCTGGCTTCAACTGTAAATATGAAACACTTGTTCATCTTACCTTCTTAGGTACAACTTAAAGATTTGTCTATCTATGGCAGTGGATAAGAACGCAGAAGTGTTTGTGCTGAAGCACCACAAGCACACTAATAAACAAGAAGGGCTGAGTGAATTAAACTTTGCCTTAAAGTATTTCTTAAACTGCACTTTTCAAGATCCCAAGATCACAAACTATGCAGGGAAATTATTGAGCCAGATACCTGCCAAAAGGTTGAACGTACATTTCTTTAGGATTGTAAGAAAAGCCATGCGTGAAACATGAAACGTAAATGTTAAAATAGATCTGTAAACGTTCAAACCCGATGTTACGACTATGAATTAACATTTACACATTCAATTCTTACTTTTTGTCTCCCTTTACTCGGTTACATATCTTTTTTATGAATACAAACTTTTGTCAGTAATGTGGCATCTGCAAAGGACATGAGCCGAACATATCTAGTCGAAGTCAGCTAGTCAATCAAGCAAGTCTAGCCCAGATGTTAGTTGCTTTGCAGCTTCTGGTTTCATTTACAAAATAAAAGTCTAGAGCTTGTTTAGAACTGCATTCAATAATGACATTATACCGGCAGAAGACATAGTATAGGCTTGGGCCTTCAGTAAATGGCTTGTGTGAGAATGATACTATAAAGACACAGAAGAGCCTTGTCTAGAATAACTGCCTGAGCTTCAAAATAGACAGTAAATATGATTTAGGCTAGGCCCATTCTGGTATCTAAATATGCCATGCTGTTGTGTGTTATTTAATGTAATCTTGTAATCCAAGATGGCGTAGCAGTAAGACGTCTTTTGTCCTCGTCTTGTCGTGGCCCGTGTATATATATTTTTATATATTTTTCTATGCATATCTTCTTATATTTTTCTAACCCCTTACTTCAAAATACTCTCTTGCAACCCGCCTCACCCAATGTGGTGTGGACCTGCTTTTTCTCTAAAGTATTTTTCTTTACCTCTTACTAGAATCTCCAACATAAGCTAGCCAGCTAACGGTCATCAGCTAACCTTTAGCTCGGAAAGCTCTCGCCAGTTTGTACAACGCGATTCAACCAGAGCATACCGGACCTATTTTTCTCTCCATATCCCCGGATTCATACCGCAAGCTCTGAACCTTCTCACCTTCCGACCTTCGCAGCTAACGTCCCCTGAATGCTAGCTGTCTAGAGCACAACGGACTGTTAGCTTACGAGGCCCATCGAATACATTCTGAAGCTACTAGCTAGCAGTCAGCTATCCTTTGCTAGCGGTCATCAGCTACCTGTATCCCGGACAAGTCTTGTCAGTCTGTACAGCGCGACTCAAACCAGAGGTAGTCGGACTTATTCTTCTCCATATCTCCGGATTCATACTGCAAGCTCTGAACCTATTTAAAAAAAAAAAATTATTATATATATATATATTTTTTTTCCCCACCTAGAATTATAGCAGCTAACGTCCCCTGAACGCACAACCTCTAATCCACGGCCTGCTAGCTATCTAAAGCACGCTGGCTGAAGAGGCCCTTCGGACAGATTTCTTTGGCCACTATACAGGTTTTGCCAATTGGCCTGGTTTACCACACGGAGCCCTGCTGATCCGTCCGCTGATGTAACTGCACAAGGAGGCCACAACAGACTTTCCTCCGTCGCGTCGCCCCTCCAAGGTCTTTCTGTTAGCCTGCTAGCCCGCCGCTAGCTGCCTGAAGCCACGCACTGGACTCGTATGATCACCCGGCTACGCATGCCTCTCCCTAACGTCACCATGCCTTGTCCATTGCTGTTTTGGTTTGTAACTATTGTTTTATTTCACTGTAGAGCCTCTAGCACTGCTCAAAACGCCTCGACTAACAATTTAGTTCCACCTCCCACACACGCAGTGACGTCACCTGGTTTAAATGCTATTTCTAGAGACAATATCTCTTTCATTATCACTATATGCACAGGTTTACCCCCACTGTATTCACATCCTACTATACCTTTGTCTGTACATTATGCTTTGAATATATTCTACCGTGCCAAGAAATCTGCTCCTTTTACTCTCTGTTCTGAACGTGCTAGACGTCCAGTTCTGTTAGCCTTTAGCCGTACCCTTATCCTACTCCTCCTCTGCTCATCTGGTGATGTAGAGGTTAATCCAGGCCCTGCAGTGTCTAGCCCCACTCCCATCCCCCAGGCTCTCTCATTTGTTGACTTCTGCAACCGTAAAAGCCTTGGTTTCATGCATGTTAACATTAGAAGCCTCCTCCCTAAATTTCCATTTCTAACTATAACATTTTCCGACAAGATGTTGCAATCTACTGCAAAGATAACCTGCAGAGTTCTGTCTTACTATCCAGGTCTGTACCCAAACAATTCGAGCTCCTACTTCTAAAAATTAACCTTTCCAGAAACAAGTCTCTCACCGGTGCCACTTGTTATAGACCACCCTCCGCCCCCAGCTCTGCCCTCGACACCATATGTAATCTGATTGCCCCCCATCTATCTTCTGAGCTCGTGCTGCTAGGTGACCTAAACTGGGACATGCTTAACACCCCGGCCATCCTACAATCTACGCTTGATGCCCTCAACCTCACACACCTTATCAATGAACCTACCAGATATAACCCCAAATCCGTAAACACGGGCACCCTCATAGATGTCATCCTAACTAACTCGCCCTCCAAATACACCTCTGCTGTTTTCAACCAAGATCTCAGCGATCACTGCCTCATTGCCTGCATCCGTAATGGGTCTGCGATCAAACGACCACCCCTCATCACTGTCAAACGCTCCCTAGCAGGCCTTTCTAATCGACCTGGCCGGGGTATCCTGGAATGACATTGACCTCATCCCGACAGTAGAGGATGCCTGGTTGTTCTTTAAAAATGCCTTCCTCACCATCTTAAATAAGCATGCCCCATTCAAAAAATTTCGAACCAGGAATAGATATAGCCCTTGGTTCACTCCAGACCTGTCTGCCCTTGACCAGCACAAAAACATCCTGTGGCGTTCTGCATTAGCATCGAATAGCCCCCGTGATATGCAACTCTTCAGGGAAGTTAGGAACCAATATACACAGGCAGTCAGGAAAGCTAAGGCTATCTTTTTTAAACAGAAATTTGCATCCTGCAGTACAAACTCAAAAAAGTTCTGGGACACTGTAAAGTCCATGGAGAATAAGAGCACCTCCTCCCAGCTACCCACTGCTCTGAGGCTAGGAAACACTGTTACAACCGATAAATCCACTATAATTGAGAATTTCAATGAGCATTTCTCTACGGCTGGCCATGCGTTCCACTTGGCTACCCCTACCCCGGTCAACTGCCCGGCACCCTCCACAGCAACCCGCCCAAGCCCCCACCATTTCTCCTTCACCCATATCCAGATAGCTGATGTTCTGAAAGAGCTGCAAAATCTGGACCCCTACAAATCAGCCGGGCTAGACAATCTGGACCCTCTCTTTCTAAAATTATCTGCCGAAATTGTTGCAACCCCTATTAGTAGCCTGTTCAACCTCTTTCGTATCGTCTGAGATTCCCAAAGATTGGAAAGCTGCTGCGGTCATCCCCCTCTTCAAAGGGGGAGACACTCTAGACCCAAACTGCTACAGACCTATATCTATCCTACCCTGCATCTCTAAGGTCTTCGAAAGCCAAGTTAACAAACAGATTACCGACCATTTTGAATCACACCGTACCTTCTCCGCTATGCAATCTGGTTTCAGAGCCGGTCATGGGTGCACCTCAGCCACGCTCAAGGTCCTTAACAATATCATAACCGCCATCGATAAGAGACATTACTGTGCAGCTGTATTCATCGACCTGGCAAAGGCTTTCGACTCTGTCAATCACCACATTCTTATTGGCAGACTCAACAGCCTTGGTTTCTCAAATGATTGCCTCGCCTGGTTCACCAACTACTTCTCTAATAGAGTTCAGTGTGTCAAATCGGAGGGCCTGTTGTCCGGACCTTTGGTAGTCTCTATGGGGGTGCCACAGGGTTCAATTCTTGGGCCGACTCTCTTCTCTGTATACATCAATGATGTCGCTCTTGCTGCTGGTGATTCTCTGATCCACCTCTACGCAGACGACACCATTCTGTATACTTCTGGCCCTTCTTTGGACACTGTGTTAACTAACCTTCAGACGAGCTTCAATGCCATACAACTCTCCTTCCGTGGCCTCCAACTGCTCTTAAACGCAAATAAAACTAAATGCATGCTATTCAACCGATCATTGCCCGCACCTGCCCGCCCATCCAGCATCACTACTCTGGACGGCTCTGACTTAGAATACGTGGATAACTACAAATACCTGGGTGTCTGGCTAGACTGTAAACTCTCCTTCCAGACTCATATTAAGCATCTCCAATCCAAAATTAAATCTAGAATCGGCTTCCTATTTTGCAACAAAGCATCCTTCACTCATGCTGCCAAACATACCCTCGTAAAACTGACCATCCTACCGATCCTTGACTTCGGCGATGTCATCTATAAAATAGCCTCCAACACTCTACTCAACAAACTGGATGCAGTCTATCACAGTGCCATCCGTTTTGTCACCAAAGCCCCATACACTACCCACCACTGCGACCTATATGCTCTCGTTGGCTGGCCCTCACTTTATACTCGTCGCCAAACCCACTGGCTACAGGGTATCTACAAGTCTCTGCTAGATAAAGCCCCGCCTTATCTCAGCTCGCTGGTCACCATTGCAGCACCCACTCGTAGCATGCGCTCCAGCAGGTATATCTCACTGGTTACCCCCAAAGCCAATTCCTCCTTTGGTCGCCTTTCCTTCCAGTTCTCTGCTGCCAATGACTGGAATGAACTGCAAAAATCTCTGAAGCTGGAGATTCCCATCTCCCTCACTAGCTTTAAGCACCAGCTGTCAGAGCAGCTCACAGATCACTGCACCTGTACATAGATGGGCTGTATACAGATGGGCTATCTACCTCATCCCCATACTGTATTTATTTAATTATTCTGCTCCTTTTGCACCCCAGTATCTCTACTTGCACATTCCATCTTTTGCACATCTACCATTCCAGTGTTTAATTGCCATACTGTAATTGCTTTGCCACCATGGCCTATTTATTGCCTTAATTCCCTTATTTTACCTAATTTGCACTCACTGTATATAGACTTTTTGTTTTCTTTTTTTCTTCTGTATTATTGACTGTATGTTCATTCCATGTGTAACTCTGTGTTGTATGGGTCTAACTGCTATGCTTTATCTTGGCCAGGTCGCAGTTGCAAATGAGAACTTGTTCTCAACTAGCCTACCTGGTTAAATAAAGGTGAAATAAAATAAAAATAAAAAAAGGCCATATAATTGCATAATACATAATACATTACATCTAATCCCCCCAAGTCGCTCTGGATAAGAGCGTCTGCTAAATGACGTAAATGTAAATGTTATAGCCATGTGGATCTATTGTGGTGATCATGTAACCTAATGAATCACACATTTTCAAGTATTTGGGAGCCTTTTATTAGCCATTTTGACTGTTGTACTTGTGAATTCCACTCAGTATGTAGACTTGTTATAGCCATTTGCGTGCGCAACCCCATCCCGCAGAAGCTATTTCCATATCAATAAATGAGACAAAACCAAATATTGATTGAGTCTTGGCTGTAACCTGTCCTGAGCGAAATAGCCAAAGGGTCCCAAAATGGTCAAGACTATCTATAAGCCTATTCTTATTGTCAGATCTGCCACTACATGTGCTTTCTGAACTATTTTGTTTAAAATGTCATTAGAGGCTATATTTAAAGGCCTGTGAGCTAGGGTCTCTTTTGCAGGCGAGCCCTTTAATAAAAACTGTTATAAAACACAAATAGAGTTCTAAAATTATTCCGCAAGACACCTGTACCCAAAAATGGTTGCAATGCCTACAAGTTGAAGGCCTATTTTTTTATTTAGATAAGGCCTAAATTAAACATTGAATTATTAAAGTGATAGGCTAAATATCTTTGGACAATTTTGATAATTTTGAATACACACATGGATTTCTATAAATAAATGGAGAAGACTGTTCTATTTCTTTTTCATTTAGTTCCTATTGCAACTCAGAGACTGACTGGATGACATACTGACTGACTGAACTGAATGAAGGATGAGTGAAATGTTCAAATATGTTGGAATGACAAGTCGCATACATCATGAATGCTCTGCACTTTATTTGGCTAGTAGGCAAATAGGCCTACATTAAAGTATAATGACTCTATGACTGCATGCCACCAGAAGGGAATCTTCTCAAGCTGAGGTGTGTTTTTCTGAAGGCTCATGGTGATGTGGTGCTGCATGGCGATCACAAGCTATTCAACTGGGCAGCAGTGTCGTGATGGAGGGAATGGCATTTTTGGAGACTACCTAAGACCACTGCAACAGAGTTATTGTAAAGTGTGGGAATAAGCTTATGCCAGACTTAGCCTATGTTTAACCTCTCCCTTGTTCATTTCAAAGTCCATATGTTCATGATCCGATTCATGTAAATCATGTCAAATTATATTAAATTCATTTTAACCGCTCCTACGGAATATGCTTTGGCAAGATTTTGAGTGATGAAAGAAATATTTAAATATTCTATAAAAAAATATTTTCAGTGGCAAAGACTCCAATGGTCATAAATAATTCATAGATTCACCAAACATCTATTATTATTTTATTATTATTATGATTCATTATTCCTGGTATCAAATCAAATCAAAGTTTATTTGTCACGTGCGCCGAATACAACAGGTGTAGACCTTACAGTGAAATGCTTACTTACAGGCTCTAACCAATAGTGCGAAAAAAAGGTATGTGTGTGTGTGTAGGTAAGTAAAGAAATAGATCAACAGTAAAAAGACATTTGAAAATAAGAGTAGCAAGGCTATATACAGATACCGGTTAGTCAGGCTTATTGAGGTAGTATGTACATGTAGGTATGGTTAAAGTGACTATGCATATATGATGAACAGAGAGTAGCAGTAGTGTAAAAGAGGGGTTGGCGGGTGGTGGGACACAATGCAGATAGCCCGGTTAGACAATGTGCGGGACCACTGGTTGGTCGGGCCAATTGAGGTAGTATGTACATGAACGTATAGTTAAAGTGACTATGCATATAAGATAAGCAGAGAGTAGCAGCAGCGTAAAAGTGGTGGGGGGGGGGGGCACAAAATGCAAATAGTCCGGGTAACCATTTGGTTACCTGTTCAGGAGTCCTATGGCTTGGGGGTAAAAACTGTTGAGAAGCCTTTTTGTCATGCGGTAGTAGAGAGAACAGTCTATGACTGGGGTGGCTGGGGTCTTTGACAATTTTTAGGGCCTTCCTCTGGCACCGCCTGGTGTAGAGGTTAAAATAAGGTGTAAAAAAATAAAATAAAAATACATAAAAATACCGATTACCGATTGTTATGAAAACCCGAAATCGGCCCTAATTAATCGGCCATTGCGATTAATCGGTCGACCTCTAATTTCCTCCAATGTTATAATGAAAAGGTGCCTCTCGTTCACAAAGCACACGTTTTCTGGAGACTTGTGGGAGGAGTGCTGATGACTTCGCCCACTGTATGTGCTTTCGGTAGCCTGATAGCATCCAGACAGAAGAAGATGCACACAATGCATCCCTGACCACCTCCTGAAATGGTCAGCCAGATCTGAACATAGTCAGACCACAAAGCGACTTTTGAGAGTCTAGACTCGTCTTTTCAATGCAATCTTCGTATTCTGATAGCCAGGAGACTTACATGCGACTTCTGCTATGTCCCTTATGAAAAAAAAAAAAAACGATTGCAGTTAGAGTGCAGTATAACTGCAGTATGCTGCAAATACTGCATAAAAAATAAACGTTTTATTTACTGCAGTAATTTTGTAGTGTAACTGCAATTAGAGTGCAGAATAACTGCATTAATTCTGCAATTACTACGTCCAAAACACTACAGTCGACTGCAGTTACTGCACTTTTACTGCAGTTTCAAAACTGCAATCTTTTTTTGTAAGGGGTAGTCTGTTTCTACATGTTCTAGTGCTTAATGCTGATTCAGGTGGTTTCAGGAATTTGTTTGTTACAGAGACTGACGGTATCAAACGTATGATTGTCAATAACCATTCTCTAATAATCATTCTCATTTGTTCTCTTTCTTTCAATTTGGACAGCCGAACTATTGAACGGGGAAAGGGGGAACATTGTGAAGGGATTGAACGAGGCCAACATCAAACTTCTGGTAGATAAACTCTTTAACCAAAAGGTGATCAATCAATTTGAGAAGGAAGCCATAATGGAGACACATGGGCGGGCAGATAAAGCACGTGCCCTTGTGGATATGACCTATGCCAAAGGTGAACATGTGTCTGAGCTCATGATCACCCTACTAAAGGATGTTGACCCCGTGCTGTTCAATGACGTCTTTTTAAAAGCGGATTCCATGGATGGATCTCCAGGTAAGGAAGGATAAAAGTTATTCCAGCCACCACATAGTTATTCCAGCCCACTGGGGTTACAAAATTCCGATAACGTACCCAAAATTCCCAGGTTTTTGAGAAATCCTGGTTGAAGGATTCCGGATTTCATGCTTATTCCCTCCTGATTCTAGGAATCTTCCCACCAGATTTTCTGGAAAAACATTAACATTTTGGGAAAGTTGTCAGAATTGTGCTACCCTACCTAATGTGTAATTTCAAACTAGTGTAATACTGCGGTTGTGACATGCTCTATTTTTCTCTCTGCAGTTTTCAACCTGAGGTGATGTGAGATGATTGAAGAGGAGAAAATAGCCACCTTTTAATACCACAATCTGGAACCTGTAGATTTTTCTGTTGTTTATACCTTATCATCCTTTCAAGGTTAAAAAGCATTCTCAATAAATAATCTACATTGAAGGTGTTGTTTGTCCTCTCCCTTCCTCTGCTTTTGTCCTCTCCTGCCACTGTGGTTTTCCCCATGGCTTAAATAATTTGACTGATAAACTCCTTAAACAGAACGTTAGATTTACTATTTATATACCTTCTTTTCAGCAACTCTTTCTCCTTGGTTCTGAAGATATCAGTGGCATTTCCTGTAATGCTCTCTCTCCCAGCATATCCTGTTTTCCTCTCTCTGTGGCCAAACTTAGTGAATGAAGCTCTGATTCAAGCACACAGCTGCGCTTTAAAACCCTCTCTCCCTCTTTTGTCCCATTTTGCCCCTACTCTTCATCTCTCTTCTTTCTCTTCCTCTCTTGTCTACCCACATCATTTTCTGTCTCTCTCTCTCTGTCCTTGCATACTCTCACATGTTTGCACTCTCTCTCTAGCTTTCATTGCTATAATGGAGAGTTAAAATGGTCCTTTAGCCTGTCATCACGTCATTCACCATTCAGAGGTCGAGCTCTATGAATCTGTCATCACTAGTTACCACAGCCACAGTCATATACCCCATCCATTTCTACAGTTTTTCTTCTTAAAATTAGATTTTAAACGTAACCCTAACCTTAACCACACTGCTAACTTTATGCCAAACACTAACCTTAAATTAAGATAAAAAAGCAAATATTTGTTTCCAATTTTGACTTAAACTGAGTAAACAAAATATTATCCAAGACAGACTGACCAGGTGAATCCAGGTGAAAGCTATGATCCCTGATTGATGTCACTTGTTAAATCAAATCCACTTCAGTCATTGTAGATGAAGGGGAGGAGACAGGTTAAATCATTATTTTTAAGCCTTGAGACACGAATTGTGTGTATGCCATTCACGGACAAGACAAAATATTTAAGTTCCTTTGAACAGGGTATGGTGCGAATGCAACGCTGCTGGTTTCCCATGCTTCCCAGTTTCCCATGTGTATCAAGAATGGTCCACCACCAAAAGGACATCCAGGAAACTTGACCGTTGCCACAACTGTGGGAAGCATTGGAGTCAACATGGGCCAGCATGCTTGTGTGACTTCTGGGGGTGGAGCTTAGCGAATATCGGGATAGCAAAGCTTCTGATTGGCTGCCCAGTAGCAAGTATTACTAAACCACGCCTTGTTTCACCGCATGGGACGCCCCAGTTCTGAGTCAATTCACAGCTGTTACACGTCAATTTAAGATATAAAGTCGACAAAAAGTCAGTTTAAAAATAATATATATATTTTGTATGAGCGCTCCAATTTAATAGTTGCTACGTGAGCAGCAATTTGTGAAGTTTTTGAAAAAGGATTCGTAGTTTACAGAAAGGCTACATGATGGTTCTGAAGTCGGCAGACGGAGTGGGTAAGTAGCGCCAGACTTAATTAGCCAATGCTATTTAATGTAGGCCCTAGCTTTATAAACAGTTAATACCTGTATGCTATTTCATCTAAGTTATTGCTACCTTGTTTCTGTTGGCTATTAGTCACATGTTTTCGCCGTGCTTTTTACGGTTGACTGGCTAAAATAACTTACCCAGCTTGCAATAGCGCAACAGGTCTTCATATGTTAATTTCCAGACCACCTTAGAACAAAAAGTTAATTTAGCGGACTGAGTTGAGGCCATGCAGCGGTGTGTGTATCACTGAAATCATAATGCGTGTGTGTCTACGATACATCGTTCCTACAACAGCCGAAGACGTAAGATGCGTTTTCCAAAACACCACGCAGCGAGAGTGTTTGCTAAGTGCGTTGTTGAGGCATGTGTCGATACTAATTGGATCAAAAGAAAAGCAGTGTTGCTCTCGGATCAGCTTTCTCCATTCAAATCTTACCTTAAAGAGCAACTGAAGGCAATAAAAGTACTTACTTTATGTTCGTATATCCATCTTTATTTATTATTGTAGCGTTGTCGAGAAGGAACCTGCAAGTAAGCATTTAGTTGGACGATGTATTCCATGCGTAACCAGTACATAGACTAATAAACTTCAACAACTTCTCTGGTAGAAAACAGCAGTTGTGGACTCAAGTCATATGACAAATGTGATGACTTGATTTGAGACATGACTTGAAATTACAAATAATTTGTAGACTGCAAATTGACCGCAAGACGCCCAAACAGATAATATTTGACTAAAACATAATAATTTCAAACCTTGCTTACATTTGCAGGGTTTCTTCTGGATCAGAATGGGGCTTAGGTGGTGGGGGCATGGCCAATGGTGCTGTCGCCAACTGAACATTTTAAAAGCCCTCCTGTTGGCCGCAGTGACAAGTATCCAGTTTTAGAGCTCATTTCCTGCAATTATACACATTTTGCAGTGAGGCTGAGAGAGAAATGTTAATTTATGCCAGGATTCACCTAGCCAGTCTATGTCATGGAAGGAGCAAGTGGGTGGGGGGGGCAAATAAAATCACGGGCTGCCAGTTGGGGAATCCTGGTGTACGTGGCTTAATCTACACACAGCCAGAGACAGTAGCCACAGCATTGCCCTTGGAAAATGAAAAAAAAAACACTGCAACAGATTGGCTAGTGAAACGCACACTCTGCACTCTGATCGGACCTTCAAACTGTCAATCAACACAGGTCGGGTGAGCTAGCAAACGGATATAGGATCGGGTGCAGTGCAAACGTCAAATTGTAGAAAGAGAGGATTGCCATAACTAAATATGCAGCTCCCTTTTTCGATCTTGTCTCATCGCTGCAACTCCTCAATGGGCTTGGGAGGCCATACGTCCTCCGAAACATGACCTGCAAAACCGCGCTTCTTAACACTTGCTAAACCAAGCCAGACGCACCAATGTGTCAGAGGAAACACCGTTAAACTCACGGCCGAGGTCAGCCTGCAGGCGCCCGGCCCGCCACAAGGAGTTGCCATAGCGATGTATTTGAAATATTTGCTTTTGCTTTCACACGTTTCTAATACTACAATAATTGCTAGCGTTTCATATTCCATTACCTTACTGTTTATTGCAACACGTAGACGTTTCTTGTTTGAAACAGAAATGATCCACTCCAATTTGCATACCGCCCCAACAGATCCACAGATAACGCAATCGCACTCCACACTGCCCTTTCCCACCTGGACAAAAGGAACACCTATGTGAGAATGCTGTTCATTGACTACAGCTCAGCGTTCAACACCATAGTGCCCACAAAGCTCATCCCTAAGCTAAGGACTCTGACTTAACACCTCCCTTTGCAACTGGATCCTGGACTTCCTGATGGGCTGCCCACAGGTGGTAAGGGTAGGAAACAACACATCTGCCACACTGATCCTCAACACCGGTGCCCATCAGGGGTGTGTGCTTATCCCCTCCTGTACTCCCTGTTCACCCACGACTGCGTGGCCAAGCACGACTCCAACACCATCATCAAGTTTGCTGATGACACAACGGTGGTAGGCCTGATCACCGACAACGTTGAGACAGCCTATAGGGAGGTCAGAGACCTGGCAGTGTGGTGCCAGGATTAAAACCTCTCCCTCAATGTGAGCAAGACAAAGGAGATGATTGTGGACTACAGGAAAAGGAGGGCCGAACAGGCCCACATTTAACATTGATGGGGCTGTAGTGGAGCGTGTCAAGAGCTTCAAGTTCCTTGGTGTCCACATCACCAACAAACGATCATGGTCCAAACACTCCAAGACAGTTGTGAAGAGGGCACAACGCCACCTTTTCCCCCTCAGGAGACTAAAATTTTGGCATGGGTCCCCGAGATCCTCAAAGTTCTACAGCTGCACCATCGAGAGCATCCTGACAGGTTGCGTCACCACTTGGTATGGCAACTGCTTGGCATCTGACCGCAAGGCGCCATAGAAGGTTTTTTATTTAACCCTTATTTTACCGGGTAAGTTGACTGAGAACACATTGTCATTTACAGCAACGACCTGAGGTATATGGCTCAATACATCACTGGGGCCAAGCTTCCTGCCACCCAGGACCTATATACTAGACGTTGTCAGAGGAAGGCCCAAAAAACTGTCAGACTCCAGTCACCCAAATCATAGACTGTTCTCTCTGCTACCGAACGGCAAGCGTTACCGGAGCACCAACTCTAGGTCCAAAAGGCTCCTTAACAGCTTCTAATCCCAAGCTATAAGGCTGCTGAACAATTACTCAAATGGCCACCCAGACTATTTACATTGCCCCCCCATCATCCTTGACTCAGTACCCCCTGTATATAGGCTACCTGTCCTTTTTTTTTTTTTTTTTTTTTTTTTTAAGAACACTGACTCATTCAAGGGTTTTTATTTATTTTTACTATTTTCTGCATTGGGGCGGCAGGGTAGCCAGTAGTGGTTAGAGCGTTGGACTAGTAACTGAAAGGTTGCAAGTTCGAATCCCTGAGCTGACAAGGTACAAATCTGTCGTTCTGCCCCTGAACAAGGCAGTTAACCCACTGTTCCTAGGCCGTCATTGAAAATAAGAATTTGTTCTTAACTGACTTGCCTAGTTAAATAAAGGTAAAAAATATAAAATAATAATAGTCAAGACATCAAAACTATGAAATAACTTATGGAACACATCACAACATCAACTGTTCAGAGGACACTGTGTGATTCAGGCCTTCATGGTCAAATTGCTGCAAAGAAACCACTACTGAAGGACACCAATAAGAAAAAGAGGCTTGCTTGGGCCAAGAAACATGAGCAATGGCCATTAGACGGTTGGAAAAGCATTCCTCATGAAGCTGGATGAGAGAATGCCAAGAGTGTGCAAAGCTGTCATCAAGGCAAAGAAAGGGTGGCTACTTTGAAGAATCTAAAATATAAAATGTATTTTGATTTTTAACTTTTTTGGTTACTACATGATTCCATAAATGTTACTTCATAGTGTTGACGTCTTCAAATATTCTACAATGTAGAAAATGGTAAAAATAAAAACCGTTGAATGGGTAGGTTTGTCCAACTGTCTGTCATGTGGGCGCAGGCAAAATTGATCATGCTGCAGGCAGCATAGAGAAGAAAAGTACATGTTTAAAACTGATAATTGATCACGTGGTGCAAGAATGAATGCAATGATGGACACAGCTTTGTAGAAACAAAAACATACACAGCCTCTGCTCAACAAAATGTAGAACAAATCGTTTGGCGTGCTGCAGTTCGCAAACGATATTGTGCTTATCACTCTCATGGCTATCAAGCGATACATTCTGCCAAAATAGTCATTCACAATCTAATCCATGTGCGGCCACAACTAGATCTTGTTTCAAAGTACCAATAAATAATCTTATCTGTATGCCTAGCAATCAAAAGTTTTAAAATCACGCTTTTACAAGTCTGTCACAAATGTCAGCTCCAATAAGCCCCTTATGGTGAACTACATGTGAATGAGAAGCTTGTAGAATCATGACTATTTCGAGTCATCGTTCGCCGGTAGGGGGTCCTGCGTGCCCTGGGCATAACTGACTCAAATTAACAAAATGAGTAGAAGGATTAATTAGCAGTAAAACATTGAAATCAGCCCTAGCCTTATCAGGAAGCCAATATAGAGAGACTAGCACTGAAGTAACATGATCAAATTTTGGGGTTCTAGTCAGAATTCTAGCAGCTGTGTTTAGCACTAACTGAAGTTTATTTGGTGCTTTGTCCGGGTAGCCGGAGAGTAGAGCACTGCAGTAGTCTAATCTAGAAGTGACAAAAGCATGGATTATCTTTTCTGCATAATTTTTGGACAAAAAGGTTCTGATTTTTGCAATATTATAAAGATGGGGGGGGGGGGGGGGGGGCTATTCTTGATATGTTTCCGTCAAAGAGCGATCAGTGTCCAGAGTAACAGTGAGGTCCTTCAGTTTTTTTCCAGACGACTGTACAACCATACTGATTTAATTGGCAAATCCAACAGCAGAACACATTGTTTCTTGGGACCTAGAACTAGCATCTCTGTTTTGTCTGAGTTTCAAAGTAAAAAATGTGTCCACATCCACAGGCTTCCAAGGTAGGCAATTTTGGGGCTTCACCATGTTTCATCGAAATGTACAGCAAGCAGTGTGTCGTCCGAATAGCAGTGAAAGTCGACATTGTGTTTCCAAATGACATCACCAAGAGCTAATATATATATATATATATATATATATATATATATATATATATATATATATATATATATATAAATAATGGGTCTAAAACCAGACTGATACATTTCATATACATTATTTGTCTTCAGGAAGGCAGTGAGTTGCTGTGCAACAGCTTTTACATTTTTTTTTTGAGGGGAACGGGAGATTCGATACAGGCAGATTTTATTTTTTAAATATAAAAATTCTTGGTCAAAGTTTGGCCTTTTCAAGAGAGGCTTTATTTACTTCCACTTTTTTTGTGTGAGTTTGATACACAATATGCAGCTTGACGGTTTAGAGGC
Source organism: Salmo trutta (assembly GCF_901001165.1). Classification (NCBI taxonomy): domain Eukaryota; kingdom Metazoa; phylum Chordata; class Actinopteri; order Salmoniformes; family Salmonidae; genus Salmo; species Salmo trutta. The sequence continues at coordinate 35,766,339 of NC_042966.1, read as the reverse complement.
CATGACTATTTCCATGAATGTGTTGAGATACAGGATTAAAAAACTTGAGTCTCCATTGATCCTAGGTCCTGGCAGATCTGTGCAGACTAAGGACAGCTGAGCTTTGGAGATATACACAGAGGAGTTTGTCATTTATTTTCTGATGATCATGATGTTTTCATCTGAGAAGTTCATGAATTTATCACTGCTGAAGTGAAAGCTATCCTCTCTTGTTGAATACTGAATAATTTTTTTTTTTTTTTTTTTTTTAGCTTTGCAAAAGTATCAAAACATGTTTTGGGATTGAGGGCTCTTTGATATTGCACGGTACTGTCTTTCCAAGCTAGTTGGAAGACTTCTAGTTTGGTGGAGCATCATTTCCGTTCTAATTTCCTGCAAGCTTGTTTCAGGGCTCTGTTTTTTTCTGTATACCAGGGAGCACATTTCTTGCGACAAATGTTTTGTTGTTAGGGGTCAAACTGCATCTAGGGTATTACGGAAGGTTACATTTAGATCCTCAGTTAGGTGGTTAACAGATTTTTGTACTCCAACGTCCTTGGGTAGGTGGAGGGAGTCTGGAAGAGCATCTAGGAATCTTTGGGCTGTCTGAGAATTTATAGCACGGCTTTTGATGATCCTTGGTTGGGGTCTGAGCAGTTTTGTTTGCAATGTAATAAAATGGTGGTCCGATAGTCCAGGATTATGAGGAAAAACATTTAGATCCACAATATTTATTCCACGGGACAAAACTAGATCCAGGGTATGACAGCTCTGAGATTTAACGATGCTCCTATGAAGGTTCTAACGATGAACTTAACCTTAAGATGCTTTTGGGAAACTGGGATCAGGTCTGTCAGAGGCAGCAGTCCAACCTGGAAGCACACATTGAGTAATAGACTCACTGCGGTTAATGTACTTTAGCATCTCTTAGAGGACAAGTTGTTCATGTAGCCTGATTTAAATTTTAAAAAAGTGAAATAATTGAAAAGAGTGCCCTTGTTGCATAGTGGTTTGTTTATCATTAAGTCAGAGATCATGTTCAGTGCTGGAGGTCATTGGTGTACAGTCTGACAGTTATGAGTACACATACCTAGGGCTATGTGTGAGAGTCCACGGGGTGGAGACTGTGTATAATGCTTGGAGGCAAAGAGGGAGGAGTTGCGGGGGAGGGTTTCCCTCCTGTAATGTCAGTGATTTCTCAACAAATGGTAGAGCGATTGAGCTGAACACGCCTCTGGTTCACACACATCTGCTCTCATGCTCTTCCTCTCTCCCTCTGTGGTGTGGTGGAGCAGCTAGCCTGTTACCTTGCTCGCTCTCTCACTCTCTCATTACAAGCTTGTAGTAGTGTGGTGATGTGAAAGACAGATGGTAAGCTTGGCAGGTAATTAGGGGTTAAGGACAGTCAGCCTGGTTGCAGGGGAGAGGGGGGGCCGTGTTGGTTATTTTAGTATCGTTCCACAGGATTGGAGGGCTCAGAGGGACTGGGATTGTCTGGGTTATACTGCTTGGCTGGACTGGGGCACTGGTGGGTTGCCATGAGACAGAAGAACCAGGCTAATACTGGTCTGCTGTACTGGGAGAGAAGTCTGGACTATATTATTGAGAGAGTACTACTACTGCGAGACTGGATTATACAAAGACTGGACTGTATTTTTTTTGAGCTGGAGTTTTTCTGGGCTGGACTGGGTGAGAAGTGTCTGGTACTGGACCTGGGAGAGTCATTCTACAGGTACTGGAGACTGTGTGTGAGTGGGCTCTGTGGAGACTGTGGAGACTGTGTGTGAGTGGGCTCTGTGGAGACTGTGTGTGAGTGGGCTCTGTGGAGACTGGTAGACGGACTAAAGGGTGAAGCAAGTGTTCTGGGAGAGACCTGCGTCTGGACCTGTGTTATACTGGTAACAGTGGGAGGACTGGGAGAGACAAACTCGCTCAGGTAGGAACACTACACGCTGTGTGTCTACTCATATTATCGTCACACTGCTAGGAAACAGCCACCTCTTGACATCAGGAAACACTCAGCAAAAATATAGTACATGCTGTATCAGCTGATAACGCAGTGTGTGTGTTAAGGTCTGATTTGAGAGATGCAACAGTAACTGCATGCTCTTATAAGTGCGTGGGCAGAACAGTGCATGAGTGTGTCTGTTTGGATGGACAAGACTACACAATGTAACCAAACTATGCCTCCCAAGCCTTCTCAATACCCACCAGAAACATTGAACTGCTGTAATATACTGGTAGCTAGTTTTAACAAATGTATCAGGTCAATGCTGATTGTAAAATATTCACAATACAAAAGATGATTCTTCATTGTTTTAAATGTATTTATTGATCAAGTAAGAGGAGCCATTTAGACTCCAAGTGGCCTTAACATAGACTCTTTACCATTACAGCACTATTTAACCCATTGATTACAGCACTATTTACCCTGTTAACCCAATCATTACAGCATTCATGGTGTTGTCACTGATACACCTTTCAAAGCAAGACGTTTTTCCGCCAACTTTAGCATCCCGCCTTCTTTTTGTCCACTTTCTTTTATATATGAAAGGTATTGCTGGCAACAAAGCTATGCATGACCTAGTCATGATTGAAGTAAATTCCTGCCTACGGCTTAGTATGAAATGTAGCCGTAATGCTGAGGCGAACTTGGCACGCACTACACTCTTAAGCTCTTGATGGTTGTTAGGCAGCGCCCGTTACTACTATCCTCCTGGCAGTTCTACACTTTACGAGGCATGTCACTTTACCCATCTCTTCACCAAATGCACTGTTTTCTTAACCACAACTGGATGGATCCATAGAGGATTACTGTGGGAATAGATATCACTGAATGACTAACATATTGGAATAAAGTAGGCTAATGCAATTGAAGGTTTCAAAATGTTGCTTACTAAAAGTCATCCAATTTTTGTAATACATTTGAAGCAATATTACCAGTGGTGTAGAGTACTTAAGTAAAAAATACTTTAAAGTACTACTTAAGTCGTTTTTTGGGGGTATCTGTACATTACTTCACTATTCATATTTTTGACAACTGACTTTTACTCCACTACATTCCTAAAGAAAATAGTGTACTTTTTACTCCTTACATTTTCCTTGACACCCAAAAGTACTTGTTACATTTTGAATGCTTAGCAGGACACATTTTCCAATTCACACACTTATCGGGAGAACATCCCTGGTTATTCCTACTGCCTCTGATCTGGCAGACTCGCTAAACACGAATGCTTCGTTTGCAAATCGTGCCGTCTAGGTTGCTTAATATAAGGAATTTGAAATGATTTATACTTTTACTTTTTATACTTAACCAAATACTTTTAGACTTTTACTCCAGTTGTATTTTACTGGTTGACTTTTACTTGAGTAATTTTTAAGGTATCTTTACTTTTACTCAAGTATGACAATTGGGTACTTTTTCCACCACTGACTATTTCTGCACCGTTTCATGCTGCTTTGAGACAAGCATGAGGACATGATAAATCAATCAATGTCTGATTTTTTTTTTTTCTTTCCACTGAATCTGTTTGGATATTGGTTAGACCAGAATTAGGCTTTGGAAATGTTATCTAAGTTGAGGTGAGTGCTGCTCATGATCATCTTGTCTGGTTGGCTCATTTTATTTGCACTAATCACAACATTTAGCCAGCATGTTATGTAGCTTCACAAGTGGATTATTTTGCTCTTCACTTGCAGTCGCTCAGTAGCCTAGGCCTACTCCCAACCAAAAGCCTGTGACTTGTCTTAATCAATTCAATGTGATTTTGTTTCACAAGAACCTCTATGTATATTTGGTTAATTCTCTGGCTGGGCCAAATACGTGGAGGTGGTATAGCTCATCTATTTGTTTGCTGATCTATCACTGATTTATAAACTGGGTGGTTCGAGCCCTGAATGCTGACTGGCTGACAGCCGTGGTATATCAGACCGTATACCACAGGTATAACAAAACATATATACATTTTTACTGCTCTAATTACGTTGATAACCAGTTTATAATAGCAATAAGGCACGAGGAGGTGTGGTACAGCGGTTCCTCCTTTAAAAGTAGCGAGCTTACACTGCGGGACTTAGAGGTACCCAGCGTCATGGCTTCATTGCTCCAGACCACCACAAGGGGGAGTTAGAGCTCTCATTATGCATTTGGGTCCCAAGGTTTTAATATGACCAATCACATTGAGTGGTTCCAATAACAAATTTGACGTGGGCCATCTGTCGCTGGTGACTTTCTTCAGCAAAGATGGCTGACAAAACATTACGGTGGAAGCTAATTTATGTAATTATAACGTAATAACGAGTCAAGCAAAAAATGTACAATTGAGAGGAATATGTTAGTTAATGTAGAGACAAACGATGGTGCATATTCTTTGTCATAAAGTACATTTATGAAAATCGCTATTTAGCAAGTTAGCTGACTAGCTAACATTAGCCAGCTAGCTAATGTTATGACATGAGTATGAAATTGGTATTCAGGTTGATTAATGTGTTGGGACTCCTGAGAGAACCTGCAAACCAGGCTGTCTTATGAAACAGTGGATGTAAAGAATCTAGCTAGCTAAAGCTTTTACTGCACATTGAATGTACAACTATTTATTTGCTTATTGTGTAGTGGAGGATAAAAATAACTGTATGCCTATGGATGTGTAGCTAGCTACTGTATATAGCCGATCTGTGTATGGACCCTAAAACATTTGGTATGAATATTACTTCAGAACCTATGAACCTCAGCTATCATAGTTGTTGTATCAACTTCAAGTCTGAATGGCATTAATGAAGCCTATGGATGGAGTAGAACATAATAACTTTATTGTGCCAAGGATGCAAGTCCTATATACACACACATGTACTGTAGTTATTACCACACATGAGATCCCCAGTGTAGCCTGTACATTGAATATATTCACTGATCATGTACTCTTCCTTGGCAAATAAATGTGCAGTTCAGGTATGAATATCTGAGACATTCTTTTTCAGTCATATCCAATACCAGGTGTATCAAACTCCATGTATGTATGTATGTATGTATGTATGTATGTATTACAGATATACACTTCAACAGTGTTTACCGCTCCTGGGACATCAATGATTACACAGTGTAACTATGCAATAGATTAGAAACATGATTTCAGTAAAAGCTGATTTTGTAATTCATATATACAGGGGGGAAAAAACACTACAACTACACTTCCTATGCATATCGAACTCCCTTCATCTGAGGACACAGGATAGGTGTAGTATTTCAGTGAGATACTTAATTTCAACCAGTGGAGAATGTGAAACGATTTATTGAAAGTTCATTATCCAGGTGTTTATAAATGCGTAATACATGCATTATAAATATTAAGTTCAATCAGTACTTCAATGCACATATGGTGTGCATTATAAAGAGGTGGGGAGAGGTATAGAAGACAGAACTAACTATATAGCTAGGTGTCATCTAAAATAACCCTAATTTATAAGACTGTTCTTATTTGATTAATGGTGGTGTGACCACATCTATGTGAAGCTAGCCACAATAGTGGACTTTGCAGTTAGCCTTCAAAATAAAAGTAGGGCATAATTTGATTTGTGTACATTTGCATTACTGTCAATGACATTGCTATTTTGAAGGCAAACCGCAAATTCCACTATTGTGGCTAGCTTCACAACACATGACCCGGTCCGGTCAAGCCTCACTAACCAGATGACGAAAGCTGGTTGCTTATAACGTTAGCTTTGGGCAACAGGATTAAGTACCTGGTTAGCTTTTTATTTTCATGAACTGAAGTTCAATTTCAATAGGCGAACAACAAGTGGCAACCTAGCTAATACTTACTCACAAGGATTCCTAAATCATTGCTTAGAATAATGAAAATTACTGCAGTTTCTACTGGTCATTGTTTTCAGGCTGGTTGTATTGGTGCTAGTTAGGTACCAAGCTAAAGCTAGCTACCCCAAAAGTTGCGGTCAAACAAACAATGCTTTATTACCAACACGATATTGTAAACACATCGTTCGAGGGCGGTGTCTTCTTGTTTGCAGACTTTTTTTGTACAGCTTTGACAGTGCTACGGTATCTTTTTTGACACGCAAAGACCCAAACGGCGTTCCATAGTATGTATGTTGTGAAGCTAATAGCGGTGACGCTATTACTGTGTTACTCCGGTAGGGCAACATCAGAAAAATAGCACACTTGGTAGTGTTAACCGGTGCTCGACAAGTTGGCGAAAGCCAACATCCCCCACAACAGAACGGTTGATTGTCAAGGGCAATGAATTCCATTATCTTGGCTTTAATGGATTTCGCCTTTGAGTTGTCTCACTGAAATTTTCTTACTCTTTCAAATGACTGCTCCACTTGTTGACTGCTCCATCCACATAGCAGACATTGTGGGCTAGGTTAGGAATGCTGTGTTGCACGTATAGCGCAACATTTTACGTCATGCACCTTTCATTACGTCATGTACCTTTCATTATATAGGTATGTCAGCTTTGACATCGGTTTTGCACATCGGGCGTTAAACTAGACATCGGCTGATACCGATGTTGGGATTTTTAGCTAATATCAGCCGACTATATCGTGCATCCCTAATTTCAATGTAAATCATCTCTTTAATAATACTTCCTGTTGACTCGACCAAGTGACCTCTCACCTATGATCATGCTGTGCCCTCTGTGTCAGCCAGTTCAGATGCGGGGGGGGGGGGGGGTTCACCAACTCAGCTGATATAACCTAGAAGATTTAGGGAGAAGGGGGAGGAGCAAAAGTCCTTATTAGACTTTTACACTACCAGATCACAAATTAATGCATAAATACCACTTGAAGCTTGATGATGACTTGATTATTTGAATCAGTTGTGTAGTGCTAAGCAACAGCTGGTGAGGTGTCAGGTTCACCTCTGTACTTAAAGGGTGATTATTCCAACTCTCTGAAATGCTGCAGAACTGCCTGCAGACGAGGTAGGAACACATATCCCACACAGAAGAGGTGGCTAGAATTTGACAGGTCAAGGTAGCCGTCTTCCTCCAAACTGTGCTGCAAGTTGTAGTATTGACATGTCACAGCACTCCAAACATCTCCCCATAAGCATTCCACTCTAACAGAGTGAAAGAAAAGGTTTTGCGGGGGAGATATCTAATCTCTGTGGCCATGTGGTTTTCGTCCATGAATAGTGAACACTGAGGTGGGTCCAAGGTTATAGAAATGCAAGTGTGTGTGTGCCTCTGAGTGGTTACTGACTGTATGTGACGTAGACACCTGTCTGAGTGTACCTGAAACATTTAAATATAGAGGGCTATGTGTCTCACCACTTGGTTATTGCAAGGCTAACACCCAGGGAAATCATGACTTGGCAGCAGCAGGGGCTTGATGGTCCAATGAAAATGGCTGAGTGTTTATGTGGTGTAAATCTGGAAAGGTTTTATTAATGCTTGTGAGACAGGTTCCATGTACAACAAGACAGGCAGAGGAAGAGAGGAAAAAGAACACAGAACAGTTAATTACCTCTGGTTATGGACAGAGGTAATTTTGCCAGTAATAAAGCTTCCACGGCCTGTTCCTCAGACAGTGAACATCTGGCTATATCTACATTTTCCACCCCTTGATCAGCTCTCCTTAACAATTTATGATTTGTATCAATGTGGATGAGAGACAGGGGAGCAGGACAGAGTATTTTTGCCGAGGAATGCAAGGAAGCTGGATCATTCTGGCAATGATATCTGCACCATCTACACGCAGCAAAGACTCCCTAACTCTTCTCTACAAAGACTCCCTAACTCTTCGCCATTGTACACGATGGCCCATTGCTCTGAAGACTTCCTTTGACCATTCTAAAGCCTGCATGGGGCATCCTTGCCTTAATGGCCCTGACTTTCTGGTCTAACACTTCATCTGACATATCAGAATAGCATTCCCTGACAGACATATTGTGTTCTTTCATCCTTCTGTAAAAAAATCTAACCGTTACACTGTCATAAAATGTGATTATATATCGACTATGAAACAAATAGGACATGGCCTACTTATGAGTTGCCATGAAAGTTAGATGAATTCAACTGAAAAGGGCGAGAACAGGTGTTCGTAGCTAAATGCTTTTGGTTAGCTTGAGAATAATAATTGCATTATTTATCATTCTACGGTATGTATGAAAAATAGTAGAATGTTGTGAACTGCCACTGAATCGTAGGAGCTATGTAGAAGTTGGACAGAAGAACGCCCAGTGGTGCTTACCCTGAGATGCCATCATCACACAGTCCTTCTTCGTAGGTGTCCGCTATAACTTCCTTTGTGTCGGAAAGAAAGGCTGAACAGTATTGGTTGTAGCCAAACTGACACTCAAATGGAGGGTGGTTGACTGCGAGTTTTGTTTTCAAATACATTTTTTGTTCTCAAAATATTTTTGGGGGGATAAAATGCATAAAGTTTTGCGCTCTATTAAAAAAATATTTGATTGCAAATGTTTGTTTTTTTACGTTGAAGCCTATTTTGCTTTCAGAACAATAATTTTGAATTTAAAACACACACATGGTGGAGGCTTAATCAAGCTAGTTGTCTTGACTACTTTCTTATGCCATTCTCTCTGGCACCAAAAGTTAGTGTTGATAGGGGACAGAATGCGGTCAGATCATCACATAATTGGCATATATATTACTCTTACAGAATTTCCATGTGGGTAAGGATATTAGAAATTGAATCAAAGCCTACTAGATGATAAATTGTTTATAACTAGGACAGAAGAATTTATAGCTGACTTTTTCAGACATAACATAGGTACAGCAGATCCCCTTATTGTATGGGACACTTAAATGTGCCTTTAGAGGCCATGCAATTCAGTACTCATCTATAAAACAAAAGCAATTTAGATCAAGAGTCCATATTAACAAAGGAAATTGAAGGACTAACAGTACAGTTGGCTAGCAATAAAAACTGTACCGTAGAGGCACAGAATAAGTTAGAGGAAAAAGAAATGGAGGAACTTAATCAATAAATATCCAGTGTAATATATTATAAAAAATAAAGTGAACTGGATGTAATATGGGGAAAAATTCACCAAATTCTTTTTCAATCTTCAGTATAGAAATACTACCAATTATTTTCATTTTTTTAATTGTAACTTGTTACAAATGATATTTTGAAAGAGGAAGTAAAGTATTTGATATTTTCGTTTCAGTCTCCATCTCCACTAACTGCAGCAAATTGTATGGATTATTTTCCTAATAATAATGTAAAATTAACATCAGTACAGAAAGACTCATGTGAAGGTCAAATTACAGAGGAGGAACTTCTTGATGCAATTAAAGCCTTTATGGCTGGGAAAACTCCAGGGCTGGATGGCATACCTGTGAAAGTATACCAAACCTTTTTTGATACTCAGAGGACCATTATTAGCATGTTTTAACCACTCCTATATAAATGGTAGATTTTCAGACACGCAAAAAGGTCTATCATTATTACTGAAACAGGACCCAAGTTGTGTGTGAGTGTGTGTGTGTATGGTCCATTTAAAAAATTGGAGACCTCTTACACTTCAGTGTTGTGACGCAAAATGCTTGGCGCATAGAATTAAAGTATTGTCAGATATTATTCATCCTAATCAGACAGGTTTTTTTTACGTGGACGATACATTGGAGATAGTATAAGACAAGTACTGGAAATGATAGAATACTATGAAATATCGGGGACACCAGGCCTGGTTTTCATAACTGATTTTGAAAAGGCTTTGGATAAAGTACGACTGGATTTTATATATAAATGCCTAGAATATTTCAATTTTGGGGAAACTTTTATAAAATGGATTAGATATGTATAGTAAATAATGGCTACATCTCAGAAAGTTTAAAACTATCTAGAGGAGTAAAACAAGGTTGTCCACTATTGGCATATCTATTTATTATTGCCATGGCAATGTTAGCTGTTAAAATTAGATCAAACCATTAATATTAAAGGATTAGAAACAAAGGTGTCATTGTACGCTGATGATTCATGTTTTCTTTTAAAATCACAATTAGAATCTCTCCACGGCCTCATAGAGGATCTAAATACATTTGCTGTCCTCTCTGGATTAAAACCAAATTATGATGAAGTGTACTATATTACGTATTGGATCACATAAAAAATGCTACTGTTACATTACCGTGTAGTTTACCAATTAAATGGTCTGACGGAGATGTGGACATACTCGGTATACAAATCCCAAAATAAATAAATGATCTCACTCCAATAATTTTTTTATAGAAAGTTAGCAAAAATAGACGATCTTGCTACCATGTAAATGAAAATATCTGTCTATTTGTGGAAAAATCACACTGATTTAACTCTTTAGTCATATCACAGTTTACCTATTTGCTTATGGTTTTGCCTACACCTAGTGACCTGCTTTTTAAATTTATGTGAACAAAAGAAATTTTAATTTTATTTGGAATGGCAAGCCAGACAAAATTAAAAGGGCCAATTTATATAACGAATATGAATTGGAAGGGCAGACATGATTAAATATTAAATCATTAGACCTCTCACTAAAGGCATCAGTCATACAAAAGTTATACTTAAATCCAAACTGGTTCTCTAGTAAATTGGTAGGAATGTCTCATCCTATGTTCAAGAATGGCCTTTTTCCCTTTATTCAGATTACACCTGCTCACTTTCGGTTCTTTGAAAAGGAAATCATCTCTAAAATATCGTTATTTTTTTAAACAAGCCTTAGAAAGTTGGTTGCAATTTCAGTTTAATCCACCTGAAAAGATAGAAGAAATAGCACGTTCGGTGAACAGGTCAGGGTTCCATAGCCGCAGGCAGAACAGTTGAAACTGGAGCAGCAGCACGGCCAGGTGGACTGGGGACAGCAAGGAGTCATCAGGCCAGGTAGTCCTGAGGCATGGTCCTAGTGCTCAGGTCCTCTGAGAGAGAATTAGAGAGGGCATACTTAAATTCACACTGGATAAGGCAGGAGAAATACTCCAGATATAACAGACTGACCCTAGCCCCCCCGACACAAACTACTGCAGCATAAATACTGGAAGCTGAGACAGGAGGTGTCGGGTGACACTGTGGCCCCATCCGACGATACCCCTGGACAGGGCCAAACAGGTAGGATATAACCCCACCCACTTTGCCAAAGCACAGCCCCCACACCACTAGAGGGATATCTTCAACCACCAACTTACCATCCTGAGACAAGGCCGAGTATAGCCCACAAAGATCTCCGCCACGGCACAACCCGAGGGGGGGCGCCAACCCAGAAGAAATGTTTCAAAAAAGGTATCATTTTAGTGTATGATATCATAAATGGGACTGGTGGAGTTATGTCACACATGCAGCTAACACAGACATATGGAAATGTCTGCTCTACCCAAAATTACAACCAACTAATTGCAGCATTAGCACAGAAATGGAAGAGGCAAGTAGAAGGGGAAAGTAAGGAACTTGTATGTTGGCCCTGTATTAAAGAACATTAATGGTTTAAGAAGTGTGATAAATAAAAATGCATACCAATTTCATTTAAGGACCAAAAAACTGACAGCTGTGCCATATAAATTGCAAAATAGTTGGGAAGAGATTTTCGATGTACCCATTCCATGGGACATGGTTTATGAATTGATGTGCAAAATAACGGCAGATTCAAAACTTTTAATTTTTCAATTTAAATTACTATACAACATTTTTGCAACCAATACAATGTTATATATATGGGGGATACAATCTTCCCAGCTCTGCAGATTTTGCTGTGAGGAGGCAGAGTCATTAGGTCACTTATTTTGGTTTTGTCCATATGTAGCTCGTTTTTGGTCACAGATCCAGGAATGGCTGAAGAATTGCAACATTTTCCTAGAACTAACGCTGCAGATAGCAATACTGGGGGATTGGGAAAGTCATAGTCAGTCAATAATATAATAATTAATTTAGCAATAATGCTTATTTTTAATTTACAATCTGTAGAAGCTATGAGAATAGAAAGGTTCAGTACTTTTGTGAAGCATCACAGCACAGTTGAAAAATGTATGGCAAATAGAAATCCAAAATGGATGGTGTTGAGAGATAGATGGGAGGGGCTGAAGGGTGGGACTAAACAAGATAACCAATGTAAAACATATGGGGTCTGTAAAATGTATATAGGTTCAGAAATTTAGTAAATTAGCACAGTTACAAATAGAAATCAAACTGGATGGACATCAGAAATAGAGGAAGGACTAAAAACAAACAAAATATAACTATTGTAAAATAGATTGTCTGTAAAATGTGTATAAGATGTATAAACTGAAGGTAGAAGCCTAAGTGTTTATTAGTTTACTCCAATTGGGGAAAGGGTGGTAGGGTTTGCAGGGAATCATAAAGGTATATTCTTAAGGTATGTATATCTATATAGGTATGTCTATGCATATAAAGTGGGGGGAAAAAGTGTTTGATCCCCTGCTGATTTTGTACGTTTGCCCACTGACAAAGAAAGGATCAGTCTATAATTTTAATGGTAGGTTTATTTGAACAGTGAGAGACAGAATAACAAAAATATCCAGAAAAACGCATGTCAGAAATGTTTTATAAATTGATTTGCATTTTAATGAGGGAAATAAGTATTTTACCCCCTCTCAATCAGAATGATTTCTGGCTCTCAGGTGCCTTTTATACAGGTAACGAGCTGAGATTAGGAGCACACTCTTAAAGGGAGTGCGCCTAACCACAGAAGAGTGGCTCAAGAAGAAGCACATTAAGGTCCTGGAGTGGCCTAGCCAGTCTCCAGACCGTAATCCCATAGAAAATCTGTGGAGGGAGCTGAAGGTTCGAGTTGCCAAACGTCAGCCTCGAAACCTTAATGACTTGGAGAAGATCTGCAAAGAGGAGTGGGACAAAATCCCTCCTGAGATGTGTGCAAACCTGGTGGCCAACTACAAGAAACGTCTGACCTCTGTGATTGCCAACAAGGGTTTTGCCACCAAGTACTAAGTCATGTTTTGCAGAGGGGTCAAATACTTATTTCCCTCATTAAAATGCATATCATTTTATAACATTTTTGACATGCATTTTTCAGGATTTTTTGTTGTTATTCTGTCTCTCACTGTTCAAATAAGCCTACTATTAAAATTATAGACTGATCATTTCTTTGTAAGTGGGCAAACGTACAAAATCAGCAAGGGATAAAATACTTTCCCCCCACTGTAGTTGATGTTGGAAGTTTACATAGACTTAGGTTGGAGTCATTAAAACTCATTTTTAAACCACTCCACAAATTTCTTGTTACAAACTATAGTTTTGGCAAATCGGTTAGGACATCTACTTTGTGCATGACACAAGTAATGTTTCCAACAATTGTTTACAGATTATTTCACTTAATTCACTTTATCACAATTCCAGTGGGTCAGAAGTTTACATACACTAAGTTGACTGTGCCTTTAGACAGCTTGGAAAATTCCATAAAATGTCATTAACATTTTAGTCATTTTAGCAGACGCTCTTATCCAGAGCGACTTACAGTAGTGAATGCATACATTTCCTTTTTTGTACTGGTCCCCCGTGGGAATCGAACCCACAACCCTGGCGTTGCAAACACCATGCTCTACCAACTGAGCCACACGGGCTTTAGAAGTTTTGATAGGCTAATTGACATCACTTGAGTCAATTGGAGGTGTACCTGTGGATGTATTTCAAGACCTACCTTCAAACTCAATGCCTCTTTGCTTGACATCATGGGAAAATCAAATCAAAAGAAACCAGCCAGGACCTCAGAAATTCAATTGTAGACCTCCACAAGTCTGGTTCATCCTTGGGATCAATTTCCAAACGCTTGACGGTACCACGTCCATCTGTACAAACAATAGTACGCAAGTATAAACACCATGTGACCACACAGCCGTCATACCGCTCAGGAAGGAGACGGGTTCTGTCTCCTAGAGATGAACATACTTTGGTTTGAAAAGTGCAAATCAATCCCAGAACAACAGCAAAGAACCTTGTGAAGATGCTGGAGGAAACAGGTACAAAAGTATCTATATCCACAGTAAAACGAGTAAAACGCTCAGCAAGGAAGAAGCCACTGCTCCAAAACCGCTATTAAAAAAAAGACAAGACTATGGTTTGCAACTGCACATGGGGACAAAGATTGTACTTTTTGGAGAAATATTATGTTTGGCCATAATGACCATCGCTACGTTTGGAGGAAAAAGGGGGAGGCTTGCAAGCCGAACACCATCCCAACCGTGAAGCACGGGGGTGGCAGCATCATGTTGTGGGGGTGGTTTGCTGCATGAGGGACTGGTGCACTTCACAAAATAGATGGCATCATGAGGCAGGGAAATTATGTGGATATATTGAAGCAACATCTCAAGACATCAGTCAGGGAGTTAAAGCTTGGTCTCAAATGGGTCTTCCAAATGGACAATAACTCCAAGCATACTTCCAAAGTTGTCAAAATTGCTGAAGGACAACAAAGTCAAGGTATTGGAGTGGCCATCACAAAGCCCTGACCTTAATCCCATAGAAAATGTGTGGGCAAAACTGAAAAAGCATGTGCGAGCAAGGAGGCCTACAAACCTGACTCAGTTACACCAGCTCTGTCAGGAGGAATGGGCCGAAATTCACCCAACTTATTGTGGGAAGCTTGGGGAAGGCTACCCAAAACGTTTGATCCAAGTTAAACAATTTAAAGGCAACGCTACCAAATACTAATTGAGTGTATGTAAACTTCGGACCCACTGGGAATGTGATGAAAGAAATAAAAGCTGAAATAAATCATTCTCTCTACTATTATTCTAACATTTCACATTCTTAAAATAAAGTGGTGATCCTAACTGACCTAAGACAGGGAATTTTTATTAGGATTTAAAGTCAGGAATTGAGAAATTGAGGTTAAATGTTTTTGGCTAAGGTGTATGTAAACTTCTGACTTCAACTGTATGTATATCGAGATATATTTACCAAAAAAAAAAAGATATGGGGGATATGGAAATAATAAGAGATGGGGGATTGGAAATGATGCAGACAATTACATTGATGGAAGCAACAATCTTTCTGCTATATTAAGCTGATCCACCCCTTAAAATAAAAAGACACAACTGTACCTCCATAGCATATATCAATCTGCATGTGAATAACCAGACCTTAATACAAACTTGCTATGCAGATGTCTTTTGTTATGCTAACTAGCTAGCAAGAGGTTGCATATCAACAGCATCAACTTCCGGTAGAGAAGGCAAAGAGCAAGTACGCTCAACTGAAAGTTCGGTTACACTACAATTAGGGTGTGGAAATGTTATGCCCCTTAGAAATGAATTTAGAATCCTCCAATCCTCTTATGCTGTAGCCTACTCCCGACCCTCACGTTGTACAGCACCATATTTTCCATTCTGTCCTAACGGAAACCCTGAGGATTTCATTTTTTAGTTTTTCTCGGAATAGAAACATCATATTAATCAAATTATTCCAAATTTCTTAATCAATCCCACATACTATGTTATTACAAATAAGGTTTTAAATGATCTGGTATTGCCAATATGGAAGACTATCAAATGCTTCTCAAAGATGCATTAACAAACTCAAAGATGCATGGTCAAACTTGCATTAACAAAAACTGGCTGACAAATGAATAACGTGCCACAGACGCAAGGTGTGCTGCAGTATAACACAACTTTTACATTTACATTTTAGTCATTTAGCAGGCACTCTTATCCTGAGTGACTTACAGTAGTGAATGCATACATTTCATACAGTTTTTTTTTTCTGTGCTGGCCCCCCGTGGGAATCGAACCCACAACCCTGGTGTTGCAAACACCATGCTCTACCAACTGAGCTACAGGGAAGGTTAAAGGAGGAACCACTGTATATTGCCAATATACCACGGCTAAGGGCTGTTCTTAAACACGGCTCAACACGTCGTAGCATGATAAACATGTAGCCTAACGTGCAGGGCTATTATTTCAGCCAGGTCACCTGTGATACAAGTCAGCATTCGACGTCCATCCATGTCTGAGGTAGGACTAGGCGGTATACCGTATTTTGCTATATACCAGTGTTGATGCACGGACCAGTTTGGGTTTTTACTTCTATAACGGTATTGGAATGTTTGGTTTGTTATTAAATGTGATACGCCGTGTGTAACGTTCATTTGTCAAGTCTACTTGAGGCATCCCTCTCCGCTCTCTCGCTCTCCATGCAGCTTTCCACACAGACCTAGTCCCACCCCGTCACTCAAGTAGCGCGTTTGTTTTTGCTTGATCACGACACACTTTCGTTCTGTCTGCAAGGTCAGTGCAGCTTTTGCAACAATGTTGACGACAAGGATGTTGTTTCCACTATTGATCTTAATATAAATCCACAGGCGTTCTATAATTACAATATTAATTTGTGCAAACAGCTAGTTTGTATTTTCTTAGCAAGTTAAGCTAAATCGTGTTAGCCACTAAGGCTAATCGCTAGTTAGCTGGCTAGCCAAAGATTATAGGGACCCCTAGGGAACACCTGAACATCACTTTGGTTCCTATCCTGTCACAATAACTCGTTCATGGCATTTTCATTCGTTGTCATGTCAAAAAAATAAGAATTTGTTCTTAACTGACTTGCCTAGTTAAATAAAGGTAAAAAAAAAAACCCACTGTATTC
The DNA here is from genome assembly GCF_901001165.1 of Salmo trutta. Classification (NCBI taxonomy): domain Eukaryota; kingdom Metazoa; phylum Chordata; class Actinopteri; order Salmoniformes; family Salmonidae; genus Salmo; species Salmo trutta. The sequence goes on along the minus strand of NC_042966.1, from coordinate 35,749,794 downwards.
AAAGTGCCCACGATTATTTATTTTCTAGCTATAGAATTAGAATAAACATTCTCTTTCCATGATTCCAAAGGTTCACCCAAGTGTTTTGATCTAAATTGCAAATTTAGTTAAAAATAAGGCCTATTTTTTAAAAAAAAATTTTGCCCATATCGTGGCAGTGTGGAAATTCTCAAATGAGTGCAGGAAATGCATAAATTGATGGAAATGCAGGAAATAATTTTAGGTTGAATTGAACTGTATAAAACAATCAGAATGGAGAAAGACCCATTGAAATAATTTAGAATATATGTGTTGCCACCCTAGGGTCACTCACTACTCATAAAGCAAATTTACAACTTTTTTATTAATCAAAAACATAAAATACTGAAAAAGGCTATGATATTTTGGCCATATCGCCTAGTCTGAGGAAGTCGGAGATGAATGTGGAAACCAGCCACTAGGGGCAACAGTGAATGCTGTTACCTACAAGTAACTTTTGGTTTTGCGTTGTCGACGGGGATGGTGGCTGGGCGTTTGGAATCAGAGGCAGATGCTAAGGTTGTATTTATGAATCCAGCGATAGAAAGTCGTTTTTTCATATTTTTGCTTTAAGCATACCCCAAATCTTAATCCTTACTTTAACCATTCTGAGTGATTGCCTAACCTTAAGAATTCTGAGTTAATGCATAGACTTAACCCTAACCTTTTAAAAAGTGTGTGTGTGTGTGTGCTCGTGGAAGTGAGATGTTATTCTCGGCTCCAATTTTAAAATGGGAGCTGATAGTTTGGTCTCCTGCTCCAGCCTACTTCAGCTGCCCTATGGTGTAATGGGTGTGTCCTATGGTGTAATGGGTGTGTCCTATGGTGTAATGGGTGTGTCCTTTCTTCCTCCCCGATGGACATGTGGTTATCTCTTATCTTTGTACTGCATATATTGTTCAGGCCTGTGTGGGTGTCTGGAAGGTTTTGGTTGGTCTTGTGAGTGCTTGCAGGATGGGGGAGGGTTGGATGAAGAGGGAGGGATGTGGCTGGTTTGTAGTGTGTGCCACCCCAGTCAGTGGCTAGGAGGGTGTTGGGGTGGTATTATTTTGATTGATTTAGGCTATGTTGCCATGGTGACTCAGAGCACTGTTATTCTCACCCCCCCCCCCCCCCCCCCGCCCTTAGTACCTGATGATCTGAGTCCCGAGGAGAGACGGGAGTTGGAGAGCATCCGCCGTAGGAAACAAGAACTACTGCAGGACATACAGGTATTTACACAGAGTAGCAAACCGCTGGCACTTTCAAACCATTACGGCCAAATGCAAAGCGGCTGATTCTATTATGGAATGTCAACTTTCTCTCTCTGCGGTTTCAATTGCTTAATGAATTGTGAAATCCAAGAACCGCATGTCCTAAGAATGAGGACCTCCTCCCCTGCACAGTATGCCTCTTCACTAACCAGTCATGAGAGAGGGAGACAAAGAGAAGGAAGAAAGGAGGAGAAGGAAGAAAGGAGGAGAAGGAAGAAAGGAGGAGAATGCATTATGTCCACTAGAGCATTACACTCTTTCATGATAGATGAGGCTCTGTCCAGTGCTGTGTTTGTGTTTCTGTCTAGCCTAGTACTGCACTTCCCCCATACCCAGCATTTACCCTCTGATCTGGAAGAATTAGATCCTACAATGGGATTGTGTGTGTGTGCGTGCGTGCATACAGTACCAGTCAAAAGTTTGGACACAGCTACTCATTCCAGGGTTTTTCTTTATTATTCTACAATGCAGAAAATAGACTGAAATAACACATGGAATCATGTAGTAACCAAAAAAAAGAGTTAAATAGAAAATATATTTTGATTTGTCTTTCAAAGTAGCCATCCTATGCCTCTGACCGCTTTGCACACTCAACCAGCTTCATGAGGAATGCTTTTCCAACAGTCTTGAAGGAGTTCCAACATATGCTGAGCACTTGTTGACTGCCTTTCCTTCACACTGTGGTCCAACTCATCCCAAACCATCTTAATTGGGTTGAGGTCGGGGGATTGTGGAGGCCAGGTCATCTGATCCATGGTGGAAAAAGTACCCAATTGTCATACTTGAGTAAAAGTATAGATACCTTAATAGAAAGTTACTCAAGTCAGCCAGTGAAATACCACTTGAGTAAAAGTATTTGGTTTTTAATATACTTATGTATCAAAAGTAAATGTAAACATAATTTAGAATTCCTTATATTAAGCGAAGCAGACTGCACCATGTTCTTGTTTTAACATTTTACGGATAGCCAGGGTCACACTCCAACAGTCCAACATTATTTACAAAAGATGCATTTGTGTTTAGTGAGTCCGCCAGACCAGAGGCAGTAGGGATGGCCACGTGTTCTCTTGATAAGTGTGTGAATTTGGCTATTTTCTTGTCTTGTTAAGCATTCAAAATGTAATGAGTACTTTCAGTTGTCAGGGAAAATGTATGGAGTAAAAAGTACAACATTTTCTTTAGGAATGTAGTGAAGTAAAAGTAGTCAAATATAAATAGTAAAGTACAGATACCCCAAAAAGCTACTTAAGTAGTATTTTTACCTATGTACTTTACACCACTGCATCTGATGCAGCACTCCGTTTCTCTCCTTGGTCAAATAGCCGTTACACAGCCTGGAGGTTGTTGAAAAACAAATGGTAGTCCCACTAAGCGCAAACCAGATGGCTGCAAAATGCTGTGGGAGCCATGCTGGTTAAGTGTGCTTTAAATTCTAAATAAATCAGACAGTCACCCGCAAAGCACCCCCACACATCACGCCTCCTCCTTCGTGCTTCACGGTGGGAACCACACATGCGGAGATCATCTGGTCACCTACTCTGCGTCTCGAAGACATGGCAGTTGGAACCAAAAATCTAATTTTCACTCATCAGACCAAAGGACAGATTTCCACCCGTCTAATGTCCATTGATCGTGTTTCTTGTCCCAAGCAAGTCTCTTCTTCTTATTGGTGGCTGTTAGTGGTTTCTTTGCAGCAATTCAACCATGAAGGCCTGATTTACGCAGTCTCTGAACAGTTGATGTTGTGATGTGTCTGTTACTTGAACTCTGAAGCATTTATTTGAGCTGCAATTTCTGAGGCTGGTAACTCTAATGAATTTATCCTCTGCAGCAGAGGTACCTCTGGGTCTTCCATTCCTGGCACATCAGTTAATTGAAATGCATTCCAGGTGACTACCTCATGAAGCTGGTTGAGAGAATACCAAGTGTGCAAAGCTATCATCAAGGCAAAGGGTGGCTACTTTGAAGAATCTATAATATAAAATATATTTTGTTAAATAAATCACTTTTTTTTGGTTATTACTTGTTTCCATATGTTATTTTATAGTTTTGATGTCTTCACTATATTATTCTACAATGTTGAAAATAGTAAAAATAACGAAAGTCCCTTGAATGAGTATGTGTCCAAACTTTTGACTGGCACTGTATATACAGTGCATTTTGAAAGTTTTCAGACCCATTGACTTTAACGTTACAGCCTTATTCTAAAATTGATTAAATTGTTTTTTCTCTCCCCTCAATCTACACACAATGCCCCATAATGGCAAAGGAAAATCTGGTTAGACATTTTTGCTAATTTATAAAAAAATAAATGGAAATATTACATTTACATAAGTATTCAGACTCTTTACTCAGTACTTTGTTGTAGCACCTTTGGCAGTGATTACAGCCTCGAGTCGTCTTGGGTATGACGCGACAAGCTTGGCACACCTGTATTTGGGGAGTTTTTCCCATTCTTCTCTGCAGATCCTCTCAAGCTCTGTCAGGTTGGATGGGGAGTGTTACTGCACAGATATTTTCAGGTCTCTCCAGAGATGTTAAATTCCAGGCTCTGGCTGGGTCACTCAAGGACATTCAGAGACTTGTCCCAAAGCCACTGCTGCGTTGTCTTGGCTGTGTGCTTGGTACGTTGTCCTGTTGGAAGGTGAACCTTCACCCCAGTCTGAGGTCCTGAGCGCTCTGGAGCAGGTTTTCATCAAGGATCTCTCTGTACTTGGCTCCGTTCAGCTTTCCCTCGATCCTGACTAGTCTCCCAGTCCTTGCCGCTGAAAAACATCCCCACAGCATGATGTTGCCACCACCTTGCTTCACCATAGGGATGCTGCCAGGTTTCTTCCAGACATGACACTTGGCATTCAAGCCAAAGAGTTTTATCTTGGTTTAATCAGACCAGAGAATCTTGTTTCTCATGGTCTGAGAGGTGTCTTTTGGCAAACTTCAATCGGGCTGTCATGTGCTTTTTTTTTTACTGAGGATTGTCTTCCGTCTGGCCACTCTACCATAAAGGCCTGATTGGTGGAATCCTGCAGAGATTGTTGTCCATCTGGAAGATTCTCCCATCTCCACAGAGGAACTCTAGAGCTCTGTCAGAGTGCCCATCGGGTTCTTGGTCACCTCCCTGACCAAGGCCCTTCTCCCCCGATTGCTCAGTTTGGCTGGCCGGACGGCCAGCTCTAGGAAGAGTCTTACTGGTTCCAAACTTTTTCCATTTAAGAATGATGGAGGCCACTGTGTTCTTGGGGACCTTAAATGCTGCAGACTTTTTTTTTGGTACCCTTCCCCAGGTCTGTGCCTCGACACAATCCTGTCTCGGAGCTCTACAGACAATTCCTTTAACCTCATGGCTTGGTTTTTGCTCTGACATGCACTGTCAACTCTGGGACCTTATATAGACAGGTGTTTGTGCCTTTCCAAATCATGTCCAATCAATTGAATTTACCACAGGTGGACTCCAATCAAGTTGTAGAAACATCTCAAGGATGATCAATGGAAACAGGATGCACCTGAGCTCAAATTCGAGGCTTATAGCAAAAGGTCTGAAAACTTATGTAAGGTATTTCAGTTTTTTATTTTTATCTTAGCTAACTTGGATTAGCCAACACAACATGCCATTGGAACACAGGAGTGATGGTTGCTGATAATGGGCCTCTGTACGCCCATGTAGATATTCCATAGAAAATCGGCCGTTTCCAGCTACAATAGTCATTTACAACATTAACAATGTATACACTGTATTTCTGATAAGTTTGATATTTGAATGGACAAAAAAAATTAGCTTTTCTTTAAAAAACAAGGACATTTCTAAGTGACCCCAAACTTTTGAACGTGTGTGTAATATATATTTACACACACACACTGAACAAAAATAGAAATGCAACAGTTACAGTTCATATAAGGAAATCAATCAATTGAAATAAATAAATAATTTCCAAATATTTGGATTTCAGATGACAGGGCAGGGGCGCAGCCATGATGGGTGTGCCTGGAAGGGCATAGGCCCAACCACTTGGGAGCCAGGCTGACCCACTTGGGAGCCAGGCCCAGCCAATCAGAATGAGTTTTTCACCACAAAAGGGCTTTATTAAAGACAAATACTCCTACAATACATATAAGGAAATTAGTCAATTGAAATGTGTTTATTAGGCCCTAATCTATGGATTTCACATGGCTGGTCAGGGGCGCAGCCATTGGTGGGCCTGGGAGGGCATATGTAAGTGTCACACCTGCTCCAGCTCCCCCTCCCTGGCGCTCGAGGGCACCAGGCTACCCGTCATCATACGCACCTGTTACCATCATTACGAGCAGCTGTGCTCATTGGACTCACCTGGACTGCCTCACTTTGTTGATTTGTCCCTGCATATGTGTCTGCTTATCTGTGTTGTGCCCTGTAGTTGCATTGTTTGTCGTGTCGCGTTTGTGTCCAGACACTTTTCTTGTTCCGTTGCATGTCCGTCTATATTAAATCTATATTAAATCTATATTAAATATATTAATTATATTAAAACTCCCTGTACCTGCTTCTCATCTCCTGTGTTGAGCGTTACTAAGTACATACATATATACGTATGTACAGTGGGGGGGAAAGTATTTGATCCCCTGCTGATTTTGTACGTTTGCCCACTGACAAAGAAATGATCAGTCTATAATTTTAATGGAAGGTTTATTTGAACAGTGAGAGACAGAATAACAACAAAAATATCCAGAAAAACGCATGTCAAAAATTTTATAAATTGATTTGCATTTTAATGAGGGAAATAAGTATTTGACCCCCTCTCAATCAGAAAGATTTCTGCCTCCTAGATGTATTTTATACAGGTAACGAGCTGAGATTAGGAGCACACTCTAAAAGGGAGTGCTCCTAACCGCAGCTTGTTACTTTTATAAAAGACACCTGTCCACAGAAGCAATCAATCAATCAGATTCCAAACTCTCCACCATGGCCAAGACCAAAGAGCTCTCCAAGGATGTCAGGGACAAGATTGTAGACCTACACAAGGCTGGAATGGGCTACAAGACCATCGCCAAGCAGCTTGGTGAGAAGGTGACAACATTTGGTGCGATTATTCGCAAATGGAAGAAACACAAAAGAACTGTCAATCTCCCTCGGTCTGGAGTTGCAATGATCATGAGAACGGTGAGGAATCAGCCCAGAACTACACGGGAGGATCTTGTCAATGATCTCAAGGCAGCTGGGACCATAGTCACCAAGAAAACAATTGGTAACACACTACGCCGTGAAGGACTGAAATCCTGCAGCGCCCGCAAGGTCCCCCTGCTCAAGAGTACATATACATGCCCGTCTGAAGTTTGCCAATGAACATCTGAATGATTCAGAGGACAACTGGGTGAAAGTTTTGTGGTCAGATGAGACCAAAATGGAGCTCTTTGGCATCAACTCAACTTGCCGTGTTTGGAGGAGGAGGACTGCTGCCTATGACCCCAAGAACACCATCTCCACCGTCAAACATGGAGGTGGAAACATTATGCTTTGGGGGTGTTTTTCTGCTAAGGGGACAGGACAACTTCACCGCATCAAAGGGATGATGTACGGGGCCATGTACCGTCAAATCTTGGGTGAGAACCTCCTTCCCTCAGCCAGGGCATTGAATATGGGTCGTGGATGGGTATTCCAGCATGACAATGACCCAAAACACACGGCCAAGGCAACAAAGGAGTGGCTCAACAAGAAGCACATTAAGGTCCTGGAGTGGCCTAGCCAGTCTCCAGACTTTAATCCCATAGAAAGTCTGTGGAGGGAGCTGAAGGTTCGAGTTGCCAAACGTCAGCCTCGAAACCTTAATGACTTGGAGAAGATCTGCAAAGAGGAGTGGTACAAAATCCCTCCTGAGATGTGTGCAAACCTGGTGGCCAACTACAAGAAACGTCTGACCTCTGATTGCCAACAAGGGGTTTTGCCACCAAGTACTAAGTCATGTTTTGCAGAGGAGTCAAATACTTATTTCCATCATTAAAATGCAAATAATTTTATAACAGTTTTGACATGCGCTTTTCTGGATTTTTTTGTTGTTATTCTGTCTCTCACTGTTCAAATAAACCTACCATTAAAATTATAGATTGATCATTTATTTGTAAGTGGGCAAACGTACAAAATCAGCAGGGGATCAAATACTTTCCCCCCCCACTGTTTATGTCTGGATCTGAATGCGAGTGTGTGCTGCTCTCTGCGCGTACACGGCTTTGAGCATTAGGAGAGTATGTATGAGAAACAAGCCACAGTACCATCCCCCAATACACACATCCCCCTCTGCCCAGTGCTGCTGTGTAAAGAGATTGATTGAGTTCATTAGTGGGTTTGACTGGCTCCCCCCTTTTGTTTCATCTCTGTTTCTGTGTCTTTGATCTTAGCGGCTCTGATTAGCCAATCAGGGTCTTAGATTTTGACCTGACCCTGAATGGGACTGTGTGAAAGGGAGAGCGAGAATGCATATGACAGAGAGAGAAAAAATGTTAAACTGGTGTCAAGGGCAAAGAAAGCAGGGGATTGTAGATCTGGGTCAGGTGAAGGGAGGGCTGGAGGAGGGAGGGTTGGTCTGGTTTGACCCCAGCTAGTAGAAGGTGCACCAGTTACCTGTGGGGGACCATCTGTAGAAGATTCACCCACTCTGCACACAACCCATAGAACTGCCTAAACGTAACATCTCTTACACAACATGTACAGTACCTGTATGCCTCCTGTCAGAACCCTGGAAACCTCTTGTTCAGAAGCAGATATTTCACAGTTGGTGAAATACACCAATGACACGCTCTCTCGCCTTTATTCCTCCCTCCTTTTTAGTGCCTTGGGTATTAGTATTATCTGAAGCTGGAGAAAAGCTGCTCTGTGAGATTGAGGGAGGGTCAGATTTCTCGTGTGTGATTAAGTGACTGATAGATCTATTTGATCTAACTGTACCATATTCATTATCTTTCTCTCTCTCTCCCTCCATCTAGAGGCTGAAGGATGAGATAGCAGAGGTGACAAATGAAATTGACAACCTAGGCATTACCGACGAGAGGTGTGTGTTTCCATGTCCTGTTATTGCCTTTGTATTTGATTGTGTGCAACTCTACTGAGTAATGTACTGTATGTACTTTGTGTGGGGGAGGGAGTAGACACCGTGGTGTTGGGGGTAGACACCGTGGTGTTGGGGGTAGACACCGTGGGGGAGGGAGTAGACACCGTGGGGGAGGGGGTAGACACCGTGGGGAGGGAGTAGACACAGCGAGGATGGGTGTTGGGGGAGGGAGTAGAATCATCCTTAGTGAAGTGTCCCCAACCTCCCCACCCACTGACCCATGGTATCGGTAATGATGTGATGATGTCAGTGATCGTGTGTGCGTCTCTCATCAAAGACACTGATGGGTCTGGGACAGTGGTCGCCCCAAGGCTACAGACACTTAAATGAGTTAATGGGGCCTTTAATTGAGTGATGGTGTTAATTACATGTATGACGTCTTTAGAGCGCATAATATAACTCTATATATTATGAGCTCTAAAGACACTAAAAAGCCTTTGTAAACCATTCATAAAGCTTTTATACACCTTTATAGATATACCCTTTCTACAGTCGTGGCTAAAAGTTTTGAGAATGACACAAATATTAATTTTCACAAAGTTTGCTGCTTCAGTGTCTTTAGATATTTTTGTCAGATGTTACTATGGAATACTGAAGTATAATTACAAACATTTCATATGTCTCAAAGGCTTTTATTGAGAATTTCATGAAGTTGATGCGAAGAGTCAATATTTGCAGTGTTGACCTTTCTTTTTCAAGACTTCTGCAATCCGCCCTGGCATGCTGTCAATTAACTTCTGGGCCACATCCTGACTTATGGCAGCCCATTCTTGCATAATCAATGCTTGGAGTTTGTCAGAATTTGTGGGTTTTTATTTTTTCACCCGCCTCTTGAGGATTGACCACAAGTTCTCAATGGGATTAAGGTCTGGGGAGTTTCCTGGCCATGGACCCAAAATATCGATGTTTTGTTCCCCGAGCCACTTAGTTATCACTTTTGCCTTATGGCAAGGTGCTCCATCATGCAGGAAAAGGCATTGTTCATCACCAAATTGTTCCTGGATGGTTGGGAGAAGTTGCTCTCGGAGGATGTGTTGGTACCATTCTTTATTCATGGCTGTGTTCTTAGGCAAAATTGTGAGTGAGCCCACTCCCTTGGCTGAGAAGCAACCCCACACATGAATGGTCTTAGGATGCTTTACTGTTGGCATGACATAGGACTGATGGTAGCGCTCACATTGTCTTCTCCAGACAAGATTTTTTCCAGATGCCCCAAACAATTGGAAAGGGGATTCATCAGAGAAAATGACTTTACCCCAGTCGTCAGCAGTCCAATCCCTGTACCTTTCGCAGAATATCAGTCTGTCCCTGATGTTTTTCCTGGAGAGAAGTGGCTTCTCAGCTGCCCTTCTTGACACCAGGCCATCCTCCAAAAGTCTCTGCCTCACACCTGCCTGCTGCCATTCCTGAGCAAGCTCTGTACTGGTGGTGCCCTGATCCCGCAGCTGAATCAACTTTAGGAGATGGTCCTGGTGCTTGCTGGACTTTCTTGGGCGCCCTGAAGCCTTCTTCACAACAATTGAACCGCTCTCCTTCAAGTTCTTGATGATCTGATAAATGGTTGATTTAGGTGCAATCTTACTGGCAGTAATATCCTTGCCTGTGAAGCCCTTTTTGTGCAAAGCAATGATGACGGCACATGTTTCCCTGCAGGTAACCATGGTTGACAGTGGAAGAACAATGATTCCAAGCACCCACCCTCCTTTCGACGCTTACAGTCTGTTATTCGAACTCAATCATCATGACAGAGTGATCTCCAGCCTTGTCCTCGTCAACACTCACACCTGTGTTAACGAGAGAATCACTGACATGATATCAGCTGGTCCTTTTGTGGCAGGGCTGAAATGCAGTGGAAATGTTTTTGGGGGATTCAGTTCATTTGCATGGCAAAGAGGGACTTTGCAATTAATTGCAATTCATCTGATCACTCTTCATAACATTCTGGAGTATATGCAAATTGCCATCATACAGAGGCAGCAGACTTTGAAAATTAATGTTTGTCATTCTCAAAACTTTTGGCCACGACTGTACATTTTATAGGGCATAGACACTGAGTGTATACAACATTAGGAACACTTACTCTTTCCATGACATAGCTTTCACCTGGTCAGTCTATGATTCCTTATTGATGTCACTTGTTAAATCCACTTCAATCAGTGTAGATTAAGGGGGAGTAGACAGGTTAAAGAAGGATTTTTGTATATTTTTTTCAAAGCTTTGAGGCAATTGAGACATGGATTGTGTATGTGTGCCATTCACAGGGTGAATGGGCAAGACAAAAGATTGAAGTGCCTTTTGAACGGGGTATGGTGGTAGGTGCCAGGTGCACTGGTTTGAGTGGGTCTTAGAACTGCAACACTGCTGGGTTTTTCATGCTCAACAGTTTCCCATGTGTGTTAGGAATGGTCCACCACCCAAAGGACATCCAGCTAACTTGACACAACTATGGGAAGCATTGGAATCAACATGGGCCAGCATCCCCGTGGAACGCTTTTGACACCTTGTAGAGTCCATGTCCCGATGAATTGAGGATAAAAGGAGGGGGGAGGCGCAACTCAATATTAGGAAGGTGTCCTTAATGTTTTGCACATTTTATAGGGCAATCTATAAAGTGTGTATAAAAGCTTTATGAATGGTTTACAAAGGTTTTTTTAAACAATTTACAAAGGCGTTAGTGTTCTAAAGGCCGAGTGCTGAGTCGGTTCGGTTCGATTATTAATATATAATCCCGAATTTCTATTTTGGTTTTGATAATTTTTTTAAACATTAAATGCGTTGTGTGTTTGAATGCTTTAACAACCCATAATGAAACAATTCATAAAAGGTCCATGATGGTAGTGACTGATCATGATTTCTTACCTAGCAGGCTTAAAAGAAACCCAGACCAGACAAGTAACAGCACAATGGAGTATGGTCATTGTAGTTAATTATTACATTTTGTGCACTAAACTATGTAGAACATTGGCCTGTTGGAAACTACATCTCACAGTTCGGACATGAGAATTACTCTAGAGAAACTGCGGCGCATTGAGTTGACAATAATAAAAAAAATTATGCAATTCTAATAATTGAACCGACTTCGGTCAATTAGTTGTTTAAAAAACTAAAAATAACCAACATTTCTGTTAATCGCTCAGCACTATAAAGGCCATTTGAATTGTTTTCGAAGGCTCTATGCATGCGTTACTGACTTCAAGTGGAACTGACAGCGTTTTAACTACTTTGCAGATATGATACAATCATAATATCAGTCAAAAAAATAACATTCCCAGTTTGTTACAAACTTTATAAGAGTTTTTTAAAAATAGGTTCTATTCGACTCAAAATTCCATGACGTACAGTAAGGCATTGTTGGAGAATAGATGGATGCAGTTCAATGCATGATGAATATAATTTTACAATACATTTGTTGGTAGTCCCAAAAAAATACTGAACTTGAACAACCAGTTAGCATAGTTTGTAAATTCACTCTGCCTATCTACTCTGAATAATTTCAGAGCACTCTTGTCTGAGTGTGCCAGAGTGCAGAATAACTGATGAATTTAAGAATGCGCAACACCAGCTGAATATGACCGGTGTCAGTAAATGTGGGCAAAAAAGGTAAGTAGTCTAGAACGCAGCTCTACTCGGCCGAGTAAAATAGTCAGTGAAGTGTTCTTGTGTCTGGAAGTAGCTAGCAAGTTAGCCAACTTTAGCCAGTTAGCTCGGGTGCTTGACTGCCGTTGTGAGGAACGCTCGGATCAACCCTCGGCCAGTGTTAATCGTACAGTGTACGCGCTGTCTGTTTGTAAATTCAATCTGACAACGCTCTGAATTTACGAATCACTCCGAGCACACGGACACACTGGAGGCAGAGGCTATCTATGAACGCACCCTTAGCTAGTTGTCAGTCAAATGAATTTCGCATTGATCAAAATTAATAGGCGGGCAGGCAAGTTCACATTTTAAACGTGGGTTTGGACAAGCATGCATAGGCAGGCAAGCTGCAGAAGGACGAGCAGGCTACTATTTCCCATCGTTTATCAGTGCAACTAGCTGAAAATGTTTGCGAGGGTTTTTCTAATGTCCCCTAGCATTAGTTGTTGATCTTGTTGATGGGCATAAGTGAGGGAGAGAAAGCTTACCTTTTACATGGTTGTTTGATCAATAGGACTGTAAAGTGCCCAAATGTAAGAGGACTCCCGTGATATTACACCGAACAAAAATATAAGTGTAACATGCAACAATTTCAAAGATTTTACTTAGTTACAGTTCACATAACAAAAATCTGTCAATTGAAATAAATAAATTGGGCCCTAATCTATGGATTTCACATGACTGGGAATACAGATATGCATCTGCTGGTCACAGATACCTTAAAAACAAGGTACTGTAGGGGTGTGGATCAGAAAACCAGTTAGTATCTGGTGTGACCACCACTTGCCTCATGCAGCGCGACACATCTCCTTCGCATAGAATTGATTCAACGGTTGTGCGAAGTTACTGGATATTGGTGGGAACTGGAACAAGCGGTTGTACATGTCGATACAGAGCATCCCAAACATGCTCAGTGGGTGACTTCTGGTGAGTATGCAGGCCATGGAAGAACTGGGACATTTTCAGCTTCAAGGAATTGTGTACATATCCTTGTGACATGGGGCCATGCATTATCATGCTGAGATGTGAGGTGATGGCAGCAGATGAATGGCACGTTAATTAATGAGCCTCAGGATCTCGTCATGGTATCTCTGTGCATTCGTTGTCTGTAGCTTATGCCTGCCCATACCATAACCCCACCGTCACCATCTCAGACATCAGCAAACTGCTTGCCCACACGACGCCGTACACGCTGTCTGCCATCTGCCCCGTACAGTTGAAACCGGGATTCATCTGTGAAGAGCTCTTTCTCTACTGCACCTGCTGTCTCGAACTCTGAATGATCGGCTATGAAAAGCCAACTAACACTGACCTGTTGCACCCTCTACAACCACTGTGATTATTATTATTTGACCCTGCTGGTCATCTATGAACATCTTGGCCATGTACTGTTATAATCTTCACCCGGCACAGCCAGAAGAGGACTGGCCACCCCTCAGAGCCTGGTTCCTCTCTAGGTTTTGTTAAGTCGCGTCAATTCGAATCTGGTATCGGAACAAAATAGTCAGCACATAGTAACTTCTGATTTCTTTGTACTTTAATTAATGCAAACACTTGAAGGGTAAATAGGTGGTTCGTATATACGGGCTCCCTGTAACACCTCGCAGGGCAAAACAGAGAACTGAAAATGACATAAGTTCTTCCTTAAATACTTCTTGACAGACGTAGTTCCTGAGGGCCTGTCATAGTAGAGGCTTGGGTGTGGTTTAGACTTACTCCAGCCTATCGTTGGCGTGCAGGCTGGTCCCAGCCTCTAGACGCATCTTTGTTGCCAAGCATAGTTGTCTTCTAGCTTATCTTCGTGTGTGTACCCGAGAGTCAGACACCCAAGGACAGTGTCTGTTCTTGTGCCACAGCCATTTTCCCCTCTATTAGTTCCTCACATACACCTGTCCTTGAGCGGCCCCACAACCAGGCATTGTGTGTGTCACGAGTCTACTCAGCCTACACTACTAGCCAGCAACCCTCCAGTTAGTCATGTCTATTATATGTCGCTCAATCTATGTTAATACAATATAAATTTCTTATGTTTAGCATTAGTATTTATAATTTATGCACCACAACTCATTTTATTATATAGGTTTAAATAGTTGTATTATATTGGTTATGCAAACAAATAGTTGGTTAAACCCTAACAGTTTCTTCCTAGGTTCCTGCCTTCCTAGGGAGTTTTTCCTAGCCACTGTGCTTCTAAATCTGCATTGCTTTCTGTTTGGGGTTTTAGGCTGGGTTTCTGTATAGCACTTTGTGACATCAGCTGATGTAAGAAGGGCTTTAGAAATACATTTGATTGATTTGACTATTCCAGCGTGCCAGTGGCCATCGACGGTGAGCATTTGCCCACTGAAGTCAGTTACGACGCTGAGCTGCAGTCAGGTCAAGACCCTGGTGAGGACGACGAGCACGCAGATGAGTTTCCCTGAGACGTTTCTACAGAAATTCTTTGGTTGTGCAACGAACAGTTTCATGGGAGTAGACACCGTGGTGATGGCGGTGGGTGTCTACTCCCATGAAACTGTTCGTTGCACAACCAAAGAATTTCTGTAGAAACGTCTCAGGGAAACTCATCTGCGTGCTCGTCGTCCTCACCAGGGTCAAAGAATTCTCACCAGACGTCACCCATTGAGCTTGTTTGGGATGCTCTGTATCGACAGCTTGTTCCAGTTTCATCAGCTGTTTGGGAGGCTGTTCACAGGTGATCCTGCAGGTGAAGAAGCCAAATGTGTAGGTCCTGGGCTGGCATGGTTACACGTTGTGAGGCCGGTTGGACATACTGCCAAATTCTCTAAAAAGCTGTTGGAGGCTGTTTATGGTAGAGAAATGAACAATCAATTCCCTGGCAACAGCTCTGGTGGACATTCCTGCAGTCGTCATGCCAATTGCACATGCCCTAAACAATTGACATCTGTGACGTAGTGTGACAAAACTGCACATTTTAGAGAGGCCTTTTATTGTCCCAGCACAAGGTGCACCTGTGTAATGATCATGCTGTTTAATCAGCTTCTTGATATGCCACACCTGTCAGGTGGCTGGATTATCTTGGCAATGGAGAAATGCTCACTAACAGGGATGCAAACAAATTTGTGCACAACATTTTTGAGAAATAAGCTTTTTGAGGGTGAAACATTTCTGGGATCTTTTATTTCAGCTAAAGTGGGACCAAAACTTTACATGTTGGGTTTTTATATTTTTGTTCAGTGTACATATTTGCAGAAATCCATTCATGTTTATTTTGTGGCTTTTGGCGAATACGTTGTAATGCTCTGAAGTTGCGCTGTTGCTACTGCCTGTAAACACACAGTCCACTTCAAAGTGAATGGTGGCAAATGGCTTGTTTGCATAAAGGCCTACTGTAGCTCTAATTGGCTCTGGCGCACCGATCTGCATAGACTCCGGTCCTGGACGAGACAAATGGTTTTATTACCTGCGGTGTCTAATTGTCCAACCCACGGCCGCTTTCCCACTGTATATTGCTATATAATTTTCACAAATGCCTTACTATACATCATTCCCGAACATTCAAAAAATTAATGGAAATGTGAAACTGACCATATTTAAGCACTTGCTTGTCAGAAAATGTAAAAAAGGTGTCATTCTTCCAGGGGGTGTATATGAACAGATTTTAATAAGATTTCATGTTGCTAAAACACTGTCAGTTCCACCTTAATGACGGTTGTGTCTGTAGGAAAAGCATGCAGAGAAACAAGCAGGTGTCCATGGGGTGCAAGAAGTTTAACATGGACCCAAAGAAGGTGAAGCCCAATAGTAAACCAGCCTCTATCACCCACTCTGTCCTGTGATTGGTGCTCTGGCTGTGGTTCTGTGTTCTGATTGGCTGTGTGTACCATCAATCAGGGGATCCGGTTTTTGATTGACAGCGGTCTGCTGAAGAACACCAACGATGACATCGCACAGTTCCTCTATAAAGGGGAGGGGCTAAACAAGACCGCCATCGGAGACTATCTGGGGGAGAGGTGAGAAACGTGTGAGAGCAAAAAGTGAGCGAGAGTAAGAGTGTGGGAGAGACATCGAAAGAGATTGATGGATGAGCTATTAAGTGGGTTAATGCAGGGATTCCCAAACTCGGTCCTGGGGCCCCCCCTGGGTGCACATTTAGTTTTTTTTGTCCTAGCACTACTCAGCTGACTCAAATAATCAAAGCTTGATGATGATGAGTTGGTTATTTGTATCAAATCAAACTTTGTCACATGCGTCGAATCAACAAGTCTAGAGCTTACCGTGAAATGCTTACTTACAAGCCCTTAACCAACAGTGCAGTTCAAGAAGAGTTAAAATATTTTGCAAGAAACAGCTGTGTAGTGCTAGGGTAAAAACCAAAACTGGCACCAAGGGGAGGCCCCAGGACCAAGTTTGGGAAACTCTGGGCTAATACATTCTCAACTCAGTGATATTGATTTGGCCCATTTCTTTCTGGACACACACATGTGCTGGCCACAGAGAGGAGGCAAGGATTAGGAGATTATGGATTTAATCTATTAGATTATATTTGGGTATGTTTCTGGTTTCATAGCTTTTCTCTGATAAATCTCCTTAACTAACCTAGGTCCTGTTCAGTTGGCAAGAAACATTTGGATATGGAATGAAACATGAAGAAACCGCATTGAACTTGTCCAATAAGAAACACTACTTTTCAGTTTAAACGTTTAGCTACAGTATTCCCTACTGAATGCAACGCTGATCTATTCGCTTTTATGACCATACACCTGAATACTGTTTGTATGTGTTTCTGTAGAGAGGATTTCAATCTTGAGGTTCTACAAGCCTTTGTGGAGCTGCATGAGTTTACTGACCTTAACCTGGTCCAGGCCCTCAGGTAGCACATATACACACATGCTCACCACACACACACACACACACACACACCACACTCTTATGTTTGCGTGTCCTCTCCCCCAGGCAGTTCCTGTGGAGTTTCCGGTTGCCAGGTGAAGCCCAGAAGATCGATCGCATGATGGAGGCTTTTGCCCAGAGATATTGTCACTGTAACCCTGGCGTCTTCCAGCACAGCGGTATAGAAAGGCCACCGCACACACACACTTACGCAAGCACGCTCACACACACACACACACACACACACACACTAACCTCCCCGTCCCTCTCTGTGTTCCAGATACGTGTTATGTGTTGTCGTTTGCTGTGATCATGCTGAACACCAGTCTCCATAACCCCAATGTGAAGGACAAACCCTCCCACCAGAGATTCACCGCCATGAACAGAGGAATCAACGATGGCGGAGACTTACCCGAGGACCTACTCAGGGTATCTATCAATCTGTATCTCTCCCCATCACCCTCTCCATCCCTCTGTCCTTCTACCAAGCTCTCTCTATTCCCCCCCTTTTCCTTTTTCTATACCGGTCTCTTCCTCCCTCCCTCTATCCATAGTGTACTAGGATTGTCTGAGGACCTGAGCCCTATACTATGTACGTGGTTTGAGGAGTTAGCAAGGTAACTTTGGTCAGTTCTGAGTTCAACTCTGGATAAATGGTACCATGAAAGTCGCTCACCTTTTAGCCAGGTCAATTTCTATGGCAACGAATCCTTCAGAACTAACCTGCTCCCGGGTGGGTTAGCGACTAAGAAAGTTTTTTTTTTTAAGCCTCCCGCTTTTGGCTGGATGTGCCTGTGTGGTTCATCCATGCATCATCTGTTAGCAGAATTACTGTCTTACCTCAATTAGCCACGAAATCCCTAGTTTGAAAGCGACTGTTTTCTTGAATCTGTGCCGTGCCATTTTCCCTGCATTTCCCCACACGTGGGCTGGCCCCCTAGCAATTCCAGTTCTAGCCAATGAGCTTCAGCCCCTCGCATTTTCAGAGACAACTTTGGGTGCTACTCACAGAACTACTGGCTAAAAAGTATACAAAAGTACTGGAGAATCTATTTTTAATACTTTTATTTCATAAAAAATGGTGCTCACGATAAGCACACCAAAGACAGCATTAACGATACGTAATGAAAGAAAGACTGCTCTTCAACGAGCCTATATCACACCATAGCCTGCTGAATTTGCTAGATAACTTTTCTTTCATTTTGATTTCGGCACAAATGAAAATGTGACATTGACTCGCCCATGGATTGATCTTTCAGCATTGTCTCAGTATTGTCTCAATGAAGAGTTTGGCTTTCGACTAGCTACTTGTGACATGCATGCACAGTTACAAGCCTGCTAGATTTAGCGGCAGGTGGACAATCAATATCCAACGTCGTAGTACGGATAAAGCCTGAGCTGAAGCTAACTGAAGCTGGTTAACTTTAGAAAACCCTGAGTAGATCTAGCTTCAATTGTAGTATACCCCCATCCTGTGTTTGCATCAAACGTCTAATGATCTCTTTCTCGCCCTCTCCTTCTCTTTCCATTCCTTTCTCTCTTTGTAGAACCTGTATGAGAGTATAAAGAACGAACCCTTTAAGATCCCAGAGGATGATGGGAACGACCTCACACACACTTTCTTCAACCCCGACCGGGAGGGCTGGCTACTCAAACTAGGTGAGTGACAACTTTGTAGTTTACAGTAAGTGGAGAACAGGACAGACAGTTTTATTGATGTTTCCACTCTGGTGGACAGATGCATACCAACACTCTCCAGTTTGGTCTTCTCAGTCGTACATATATTGAACAAAGATATTGTCACGGGGTCGTTGAAAGGGGACCAAGGCGTAAAGTGCTCATATTTTTTTATTTTATGATAACACTTCAACAAAATAACAAAACGACAGCCAACAGTTCCGTCAGGTATGTAGACAAAACGGAAAACAACTACCCACAAACCCCAAAGGAAAACAGGCTGCCTAAGTATGGCTTTCAATCAGAGACAACGAAAGACACCTGCCTCTGATTGGAAACAATACCCGGCCAAAACCTGGGAAAACAAAACATAGAAATAGAATACTAGAAAACCCCCACCCATAAACAGAAAACCCAAAACCACCCAACACAACCACCTGTCATGCCCTAACCGCTCTACTATGGCAAATTACCTCTTACAAGGGTCAGGACGTGACAGATATAATGCAACATGTAAAGTAGGGGTACTCAACTCTTACCCTACGAGGTCCGGAGCCTGCTGGTCCTACCTGATAATTAGATAATTAATTGCACACACCTGGTGTCCCAGGTCTATATCAGTCCCTAATTAGAGGGGAATAAAGAGAAACTGGCTTTGAGGTCCAGAGTTGAGTTTGAGGGATGTAAAGTGTTGGTCCCATGTTTCATGAGTTGAGAAAACAAATCCCACAAATGTTCCATATGCACAAAAAGCTTATTTCTCTCAAATGTTGTGCACAAATGTGTTAATATCCCTGTTAGTGAGCATTTCTCCTTTGCCAAGCTAATCCATCCACCTGACAGGTGTGGCATGTAAAGAAGCTGATTAAACAGCGTGTAACCACGCCAGCCCGGGACCTCCACATCCGGCTTCTTCACCTGTGTGATTGTCTGTGACCAGCCACCCAGACAGCTGATGAAACTGAGGAGTATTTCTGTCTGTAATAAAGCCCTTTTGTGGAGAAAAACTCATTCTGATTGGCTGGTCCTGGCCCACGCAGGGCTGCACCCCTGCCCAGTCATGTGAAATCCATAGATTACAGCCTAATACATTTGATTTAAATTGACTGATTTCATTATATGAACTGTAACTCCGTAAAATCGTTGAAATTGTTGCATGTTGAATCTTAATATTTTTGTTCAGTATAGAATAGAGCCTAATTATGGTATAACATTTGTAGAAATATTAATGGCTTAATGTAGTTTCTTTTGTCTTTTTTCTTCATTTGTTTTGTTTTGGTGATTTTTGGTCTCCAGGAGGTATGTAATATGTATGTCTGGATTGGAAACTTTACCCTCCCCAGCCTGTATGTGCTTTGCTTCAGGTTGCTGGTCCTTACTACCCACCTCTCTGTCCAATTAAAATCTACTGTTAACTATGATTTCATTATAAAGAATGAAATGGTGTTTAATTGTTGGCAAGATGTGATTGATCTGCTCTGTGTTACTCATGCTGTGAGGTCTAAGGTTATCAACCTCTAAACGCAAACAACCTTTAAACGTAACCCTACCATCCAATCAACATGTCATCTAATGCATTGTGTTCATGGTCGACTTTGTTGTCGTCATGATGTGCCTTCTGAGAAGCATGACTGCATTAAAGATGACCTGGTACTGGCTGATGTCTGTGCTGCTGTCTGTCTGGAGTGCCTAGGGGCAACTTTAATCTGTGCATTTAGCTTCTATGAATCTTGATTGAACTCTGACCTTTAACCCCCTCAGGAGGGCGTGTGAAGACGTGGAAGAGACGATGGTTCATCCTCACAGACAACTGCCTGTACTACTTTGAGTACACTACTGTGAGTTGCTCTTTCTATTTCTCTCTTTTTCTGTCATGCTTTTTCTCCATTGCTTTCTTTCAATGTATCAATTATGAGCTATAACCTTCTCTCCCTCCAGGATAAGGAGCCTAGGGGTATCATCCCTCTGGAGAATCTTAGTATTAGAGAGGTGGACGACTCTAAGAAACCAGTAAGTTACTCTCTCTCCCTCTCTTTTCCTGTGCTCTTTCTCCTGCCATTCTCCCTGTTTCCTTTTAGAAGCCTCTGTCACACCTCTCTCTCCCACCCCCCCTTCTCTCTTTCTCTCGCTCTCTCTCAGAACTGTTTTGAGCTGTTCATCCCGGATCACAGGGATCAGGTGATCAAGGCGTGTAAGACCGAGGCGGACGGACGCGTTGTCGAGGGCAACCACACCTTCTATCGAATCTCCGCCCCCACAGCCGAGGAGAAGGAAGATTGGGTCACCAGCATCAAGTGAGATCTTGGCTGTCCCAATAACCTCTCCTTCTTTCTGAAGTGTACACACATTCACTACTCTGCACAAATTTAAAAGCATTGGATTGGTGTAGACATGGGCTAGGGGGACTTATACTATAATAAACAGATCACTGACCATTTCGAATCCCACCGTACCTTCTCCGCTGTGCAATCTGGTTTCCGAGCCGGTCACGGGTGCACCTCAGCCACGCTCAAGGTACTAAATGAAATCATAACCGCCATCGATAAAAGACAATACTGTGCAGCCATCTTCATCGACCTGGCCAAGGCTTTCGACTCTGTCAATCACCGTATTCTTATTGGCAGACTCAATAGCCTTGGTTTTTCTAATGACTGCCTCGCCTGGTTCACCAACTACTTTGCAGACAGAGTTCAATGTGTCAAATCGGAGGGCCTGTTGTCCGTGATTATTTTTAGTGCCGACTTCATTGATGCAGAAGTCAGTACAGTACAAGCAGTCAAAGCCAACTGTTTCTCCCTACCATCTAGACAGGCAGTATCTAGCAACTTGAAAGCTAACACTGCATCCGGGAGAACCATGTCGTACTTGCGCATCCTATTGTACCTCTGTTCCAAATCAATGATGTAGTCCGTCATTGCAAACTAAATATCTCTCGTAACACTGTCAAAGTTTGAATATGCCTCGTAGGCACGGTCTTTCTCTTTAAGAAATACAGAATCCAGTGCTCTGATCAAAGTTCCCATACCATCATCATTGTTCAAATCCTCAATGGATATTTCCAGTGCTGTATCTCTCGCTCTTCCCTCAAGCGATAATTCCACCGCAAGTGCTTGCTTTTTCGCGTCCAGATTAGTAACCCGTGTCCAGATTCCAAGTTCATTTTTCCAACTTTCGTACGACCTCTTCCCGTCGAAGCGAGGTGGCACATTGTAGTTATTAACCATCCTCTGCTACCAATGTTAACTCGAAATGACACAACGACAAGGTTCCAGTTTAACAAAGTTTACTATACCGTATGAACACACTACAAGGTAGCCATTCCACTCTCGGCTAGGTCCATCAACGAACAGACGTCCTGCGCAGGCGCACTCCTGACTGAGTGATAGCCCCGTAATAACAGAAATATAGGGATACTTAAAACATGAACTTAACAGTCCGGACCTCTGGCAGTCTCTATGGGAGTACCACAGGGTTCAATTCTCGGGCCGACTCTTTTCTCTGTATATATCAATGATGTCGCTCTTGCTGCAGGCGATTCCCTGATCCACCTCTACGCGGACGACATCATTCTGTATACTTCTGGCCCTTCCTTGGACACTGTGCTAACAAACCTCCAAATGAGCTTCAATGCCATACAACACTCCTTCCGTGGCCTCCAACTGCTCTTAAACGCTAGTAAAACCAAATGCATGCTTTTCAACCGTTTGCTGCCTGAACCTGCCCGCACCTGCCTGCTAGCTTCACCACCCTGGACGGTTCCGACCTAGAATATGTGGACAACTATAAATACCTAGGTGTCTGGTTAGACTGTAAACTCTCCTTCCAGACTCATATTAAACATCTCCAATCCAAAATCAAATCTAGATTCGGATTTCTATTTCGCAACAAAGCCTCCTTCACTCACGCCGCCAAACTTACCCTAGTAAAACTGATTATCCTACTGATCCTCGACTTCGGCGATGTCATCTACAAAATAGCTTCCAATACTCTACTCAGCAAACTGGATGTAGTCTGTCACAGTGCCATTCGTTTTGTTACCAAAGCCCCTTATACCACCCACCACTGCGACCTGTATGCTCTAGTTGGCTGGCCCTCTCGACATATTCGTCGCCAGACCCACTGGCTCCAGGTCATAAGTCTATGCTAGGTAAAGCTCCACCTTATCTCAATTCACTGGTCACGATAACAACACTCACCCGTAGCACACGTTCCAGCAGATATATCTCACTGATCATCCCCAAAGCCAACACCTCATTTGGCCGCCTTTCCTTCCAGTTCTCTGCTGCCAGTGACTGGGACGAATAGCAAAAATCGCTGAAGTTGGAGACTTTTTTATTTCCCTCACCAACTTTAAACATCAGCTATCTGAGCAGCTAACCGATCGCTGCAGCTGTACATAGTCCATCTGTAAATAGCCCACCCAATCTACCTACCTCATCCCCATACTGTTTTTATTTTATTTACTTTTCTGCTCTTTTGCACACCAGTATTTCTACTTGCACATCATCATATGCTCATTTATCACTCCAGTGTTAATCTGCTAAATTGTAATTATTCGCTCCTATGGCCTATTTATTGCCTACCTCCTCATGCCTTTTGCACACACTGTATATAGACTTTCTTTTTTTCTACTGTGTCATTGACTTGTTTATTGTGTTATTGGCTTGTTTATTGTTTATTCCATGTGTAACTCTGTGTTGTTGTCTGTGTCACACTGCTTTGCTTTATCTTGGCCAGGTCGTAGTTGTAAATGAGAACTTGTTCTCAACTAGCCTACCTGGTTAAATAAAGGTGAAATTAAAAAAAATACCAGTAATTTCCTTTCATATCCATGAAGGAAAGTGAACATGTGCACATTTGGGAGAAAGGAGATATTTTTGGGACACAACCCTTCTCTTACTTCCATCCTGTTCTGTTCTTGATATGTATGATCCTGCTCTAGTCCTAAGCCAAATGTAAAATCTAAATTGCTCTCCCCCCTCTTCCCTGTAGAAAAGCCATCAGCAGGGACCCCTTCTATGAGATGGTGGCAGCCCGGAAGAAGAAGGTGTCGGCTCTGACGAACCTATAGGAAAGGCCCAGGCTCCAGCACTTCAGCAGGAGAAGCAGGCCTCTCTCTACTCTATGGCCCACTGTCTATGGACAATGGACCTGAACTAAAGGACCTATGGAATTATGTACATAAGAAAGCAGAATATCCCCACAATCTGAAAGGTGGAAGCTGTCATATTGATTACATGTTGCTTTCTTCAGATTCACAAACACTGGAGGGGAAGGATTTTGAAGGGGCACGGGTTTAGGATGGAGATGAGGATTGGACCTCCTTCAGCGCCCTCTACAGGAAGTTACATCATGCAATATTTTGTTTTGATATAAAATGAACAGAGAAAGGTGCCATTAACCTCTTTTTACATAAATCTCTTCTCATAGTGCTGTCATTACTACAGAGCATCATCTCTTTCTCAATGATTCCCATAACAAACCACCACTGTTTCCTCTCTCGCCGTCTCTCTCTCTCTCTCTCTCTCTCTCTTCTCATAGTGCTGTCATTACTACAGAGCATCATCTCTTTCTCAATGATTCCCATAACAAACCACCACTGTTTCCTCTCTCGCCGTCTCTCTCTCTCCTCTTACAGGTGGAGATGATACTTTGTTGTTTGTTAAATGTTTCCGGGCCATTGGCCTGTGTCAGTGATCCGGGGTGAGATATGGGAGCTGAGTTGGCACAATAGTTTAAAAAAATACTGTCTCGGCTGAAAGCCTTGTTATGCCATCACTGTGTTAGTTCTGCTCTTAATTTAGTTTTTTTGTTTTGATACCTCTGTTACTACAACTGCACAGTCACGTGGTATGGAGGGAGGGGAGAAACAAATAAAGAAGGGGAGAGGGAAACAAAGGATCGTAATATATCACTACTCAGGTTAAAATGGTCTCCTATTCTGATATTGTGACGAGTACTTTTGCAGAAGCAGCAGTAAGTTTGCAGGGAAGGATAAAAGATGAAGACCTTTTACAGTTATTATACAGTTGTATGCTGTCTGTTACAAATGTGTTCTGTCATCAATGACCCCTTTGGAGGGCTCTGTTTTTGTTTTTCTTTGGCAGATAAATTAATCAGCAATTTTTTTGTTCACAATGCACTGCTTATGATATGTAAATCAAGCTTGAATTATTTGTTTATTTATCAATAATACATATAATTTCTTGTAAAGTTGTTTTGTATCATAAAGGTTTGTGCTTCTTTTTGCCATCATATTTTTGGTTATTTGATATCAGATAACCAGATCTCAGATGAACAAATCTCATGTTTGTCTCATATTTGCTTTGTTTAATATTTGACTTGATAGGTGAAGTTAACACACAACTTTAGAGATTTTTCCATTGGATTTAACCAAACAAGACAGAAATGGAGACAGCCATAGAGATCCACCTCTGGGCACAGCAATGACAGGATCAACATTCAATAGCTCGAGCCTTTGTCGCTCATTGACAGTCCAAACAAAAACCGTTAGGAATGGGTGAACGTTCTGAGCACGAGGAACGGATTTCACATTTGATTTCCAACGTTTTGTCAGTTGAAGTTTAGAAGTTTATCTTGGTAGTTAACGTTAATCTAACCAGCTAACGTACACTGACTATTAAGGAATAGCTAGCAAATAGCTGACGGTGGCTGTCAAAAGATTACGATAACATGGAGGGAGAAGATCAGAGGATCGTGTTTTTACAGAACGTAACTTTAAAGGCACTAAAGTTGAAACCGGACAAATGGCAGAAGTTTATTGCTGGGGAGGAAACCCGAACTTTGATCGGCAACTTCATTGAAAAATCCGACATCAATAGCCTTGTTATTTCTCTAAATGCAGCATCCCAACTTGTTTGCAGCCTTGAGTTTCCGCAAACAATTAAAAACAAAGCTGTATATTTTATCAAGAAGGATAAAGAAGTTATTACAAAAGACAATATAAAGAATGTATTTATTGGAGACGTCGCGAATTCCCCAGTGGACGCTACAATCGGCGCAATTGAGGGGGTGAGTAATGTTAGGCCAGGCCGCCTAGCTAGCCCAATGTCAACTAGTCCACAAGCCACTGCTTGACTTGGACTGAAATAGGTGCCGGTGTTGTACCGAAACCCCCTCCCTTCCCTTTGCGTTCTTCATTTCTGCGACTTGCATGCTAGTTGAGATTTCTGCTCTTCACTGTTCTCAGTTTAGCCTACGTTTCACCGATTTTAGTAGCAGAAAGCATTTTTGTCTTAAGTTTTCGCTTTGGCAAGTTGTTTCAAGTGTATGTGGCGGTTTATATTTAACGGTACAGTTGAAGTCGGAAGTTTACATACACTTAGGTTGGAGTCATTAACTTGCTTTTCAACCACTCCACAAATTTCTTGTTAACTATAGTTTTGGCAAGGTGGTTAGGACATCGACTTTGTGCATAACACAAGTAATTTTTCCAACAATTGTTTAAAGATTATTTCACGTATAATTCACTATCACAATTCCAGTGAGTCAGAAGTTTACATACACTAAGTTGACTGTGCCTTTAAACAGCTTGGAAAATTCCAGAAAATGATGTCATGGCTTTAGAAGCTTCTGATAGGCTAATTGACATCATTTGAGTCAATTGGAGGTGTACCTGCGGATGTATTTCAAGCCCTACCTTCAAACTGGGCTACCTGTGTGGCAGGTAGCCTAGTGGTTAGAGCATTGGACTAGTAATCAAAAGGTTGCAAGATCAAATCCTTGAGCTGACAAGGTAAAAATCTGTTGTTCTGCCCCTGAACAAGACGGTTAACTCACTGTTCCTAGGCTGTCATTGAAAATAAGATTTTTTTCTTAACTGACTTGTCTAGTTAAATAAAGGTAAAACAAATATTTGTAGACCTCCACAAGTCTGGTTCATCCTTGGGAGCAATTTCCAAACACCTGAAGGTACCATGTTCATCTGTACAAACAATAGTACGCAAGTATAAACACCATGGCTGAAGGACAAAGCCCTGACCTCAATCCTATAGAAAATGTGTGGGCAGAACTGAAAAAGCATGTGTGAGCAAGGAGGCCTAAAAACCTGACTCAGTTACACCAGCTCTGTCAGGAGGAATGGGACAAAATTCACCCAATTTATTGTGGAAGGCTACCCGAAACATTAAACAATTTAAAGGCAACGCTACCAAATACTAATTGAGTGTATGTAAACTTTTGACCCACTGGGAATGTGATGAAAGAATTAAAAGCTTAAATAAATCATTCTCTACTATTATTCTGACATTTCACATTCTTAAAATAAAGTGGTGATCCTAACTGACCTAAGACAGGGAATTTTTACTAGGATTAAATGTCAAAAATTGTTGAAAACTGAGTATAAGTGTATTTGGCTATGGTGTATGTAAACTTCTGACTTCCACTGTAGGTGCAGGAGCTCTGCAATATTTTTGAGCTAATATTCTAACTACAAGAGGAATAGGAGCTCAAGCAGTAGCTAGAACATTTGAGGTACTGGTACTCGGCTGCAGTGAGCTCCTACCCAAGACAAGCACTGGTTGTAGCTATTGATAAATTAAATGGTCGCTCATAAATTTAACAAGTGTTTCTCCAGATTGCATACCCTCTACACACCAACAAAGACAACACCAGACGCTGGCCCAGGGTGGTTTCAGATGATGTGTCTCGCCATGCACACAAACTGAAGAATGAAGTGTTCGTCGTTGGAGGTCAAATCAAAGGCAGAACATTCCTGCCATTACCAGCAAACGCAGATGCTCTTGAAGATTCAGAATACACCTACCGGTATTAGACTGTCACCTCCTTTAAAGACTCAAATCGCATAATACATTGACCGTTGAAAATAAACAGTACATTGTCTCCTTTCCCCCAATGCAGGCTCTCTTGCGCCATTGACAGTAAGTTGATGCATGCCTTTGAGACGGTGATAATCGACTGGACTCACCAGGTGACAGAGGTTCTTAGTAAAGACTCTGCCCAGCCGATCCTGGATGGACTGAACCCACTGCCCAGAGTGGAGTTTGATTTCTGGAACAACAGACTCATGAACCTGGAGTGTATTTATGCACAGGTACCCTATTTTACAATATGAACGATGATATTGTTGTTTGGAACGTGTGTCTTTGTGCGTTCTCAGTGCTAGGAGCTGTCCATGGTTCTGATTGGGTTAATCCAACAATGGGTGGTGTTGAATCGACAGCGAAAGGGGACCTGCATTAGCAGGTCTGGATTCAATCAGATCAAGCATCAACCTAGCCTGCTGTCTCACACAATTATTCCGCTGATCTGTCATTCTCTACATACTTTAGTCTGAGACTGCCATCATTGAAGTTGTTTGTGGTGACGAGGGGCGTTGAACAAAACAAAGTCATAAGCGATTGTATTGTCTCTAACCGATCAGAGTATCAAAGCCAATTACACATTTTCAAACCACCGCTTTACCCGCGTGTGTTCTGGCTCTGGTCCAACCCATCGTTTTCTGTACCAATCAGACGGCCCCGAATGTGCTCGCATTCGGTGAAGGGTTGGGTAGGTACTCAGATCTAGACTCATTGCGGAGAAGAAACTAACGTCTGTGGGTGTGGCGTAGTGTTTCGCCGGAGAAAGGAGTATGGATAGCCAGTAATAACCAGTGTTAACCAGCGTTGGCTGCAGTAATGGTGCACAACTCCAGGATTCTTGGAGATGACTCCGACTCCTGTGGTTGGAGTAAAAGGAGTCGACTCTTGCTCAACTCCGACTCCTGTGGTCGTAGTTGAAGGAGTCGACTCTTGCTCGACTCCCAAAACATTCTGAAACGGATGCGCACACATGTACACATCACCTACCTAGAGGACTGACATGAGCATGATGCTGCCCACTTGCTCATCAACTTAGCCTATAAAATTCCTATATTGTTTGAATTTAGAAGGTGATGTCTAGGAACTAGAATAAGTCAGATATTTCTGCTGTGCGCAGGATCCCAGAGCAGACGTTGCACTCTACGCTGATAAGCCTATTCTATGCCATGTTATAGCCCTATTCGGACGGGTATTACTAGAGATGTTGGCTATGTAATTATTATCCAAGCATGTGCATTATTCCAGAGGACGATTCACACAGGATATTTTTTTCCAAATTGCTCCGTAATTCTTATTTTTTCCCAATTTAATTGACTCTTATAACGGAAGCCTGGAGGTTTTTATTCTACGTGTGAAGATATTTCAACATCATGTCTAGACGTCAATAGTCTACACTGATAACTCGTGCTTGGCTGCCAAATGTATAGGTGTCCCCATAATATTTACAGTGGCAAGAAAAAGTATGTGAACCCTTTGGAATTACCTGGATTTCTGCATAAATTAGTCATAAAATGTGATCTGATCTTCATCTAAGTCACAACAATAGACAAACACAGTCTGCTTAAACTAATAACACACAAATTATTGTATTTTTCTTGTCTATATTGAATACATAATTTAAACATTCACAGTGTAGGTTGGAAAAAGTATGTGAACACCTAGGCTAATGACTTTTCCAAAAGCTAATTGGAGTCAGGAGTCAGCTAACCTGGAGTCCAATCAATGAGATGAGTTAGAGCTGCCCTGCCCTATAAAAAACACTCACAGAATTTGAGTTTGCTATTCACAAGAAGCATTGCCTGATGTGAACCATGCCTCGAGCAGAAGAGATCTCAGAAGACCCAGGATTAAGAATGGTTGACTTGCATAAAGCTAGAAAGGGTTACAAAAGTATATTTTAAAGCCTTGATGTTCATCAATCCACGGTAAGACAAATTTGTCTATAAATGGAGAAAGTTCAGCACTGTTCATCCTGCAAAGATGACTGTAAGAGCACAGCGCAGAATGCTCAATGAGGTTAAGAAGAATCCTAGACTGTCAGCTAAAGACTTACAGAAATCTCTGGAACATGCTAACATCTCTGTTGATGAGTCTACGATACGTAAAACACTAAACAAGAATGGCGTTCATGGGAGGACACCACGGAAGAAGCCACTGCTATCCAAAAAAAACATTGCTTCACGTCTGAAGTTCGCAAAAGAGTACCTGGATGTTCCACAGCGCCTCTGGCAAAATATTCTGTGGACAGATAAACTAAAGTTGAGTTGTTTGGAAGGAACACACAACACTATGTGTGGAGAAAAAAAGGCACAACACACCAACATCAAAACCTCATCCCAACTGTAAAGTATGGTAGAGGGAGCATCATGGTTTGGGGCTGCTTTGCTGCCTCAGGGCCTGGACAGCTTGCTATCATCGATGGGAAAATGAATTCAAGTTTATCAAGACATTTTGCAGGAGAATGTAAGGCTATCTGTCCGCCAATTGAAGCTCAACAGAAGTTGGGTGATGCAACAGGATAATGACACAAAACACAGAAGTAAATCAACAACAGAATGGCTTCAACAGAAGAAAATACACCTTCTGGAGTGGCCCAGTCAGATTCCTGACCTCAACCCGATTTTAAAATGCTGTGGCATGACCTCGAGAGCGGTTCACACCAGAGATCCTAAGAATATTGCTGAACTGAAACAGCTTTGTAAAGAGGAATGGTCAAAATTCCTCCTGACCGTTGTACAGGTCTGATCCGCAACTACAAAAAACGTTTGGTTGAGGTTATTCCTGCCAAAGGAGGGTCAATCGATTATTAAATCCAAGGGTTCACATACTTTTCCCACCCTGCACTGTGAATGGTTACACGGTGTGTTCAATAAAGACATGAAAACGTATAATTGCTTGTGTGTTAGTTTAAGCACACTGTGTTTGTCTATTGTTGTGACTTAGATGAAGACCAGATACAATTTTATGACCAATTTATGCAGAAATCCAGGTAATTCCAAAGGGTTCACATACTTTTTCTTGCCACTGTAAATTGATGGTGTGCTCATAATCATTATTTTAGCGATCCATGGTTGACGTCCTTCCTAATAACAATGCCCACATCTTGCTGATTTGAGCTTCTGAAAACCTTCAGGAAAGTAGCTCTCCAGGAACAGGGTTGGAGAACCCTGATCTAGGACATCAACAGCCAGCCAGGGTTTCATTAAATAAGCTTTAGGAATAATACTTTTTATTGCACATTTAGGCATAAACTGATGCATTTGGCGACTTTCAACTTCAATTCGCTGGCACTATGAATAATAGCTTAGCCATACTCATTCCTAGCCTAGTATATACTTTTAGTCAATTTACGAGGCATTGCAAGACAAGACGTTGCGAGATATACAGATTACCAAGATATAGCCTATGCGCACGGTTCTGACTGTCTGCCTATCTGCACCGATCCGCTCTCTCCATCGCTGGCTCCCCTGCGCTTTCTTTTTGCTATGAAAAACGCTAGTGTGTGTTTGGTCTTCGGTCTGTTGCGTGTAGAATAGCTCAGCCTACTCATTGATAGCCCCTACTTTAGTGAACTTGTTTGAGACATTGCGATAGTTCGACATTGCGATAGGCTACAGCATTGCGATAGCCAATACATCTTATTACCGATGTACAGTTCTGACTGTCTGCCTGGTGGCTGTCATGCCTACCTATGGCTGTACCCTTACCCTCTCTCTCCCTCCCTTTGCTGGTAAAGATACAATAGTTTGTTCTCGGATGTAGACAATGGCAAATAGTTTCCTCTGTTGCAGAAATACTGAATTTTATGAGGCGGAATCGAAGCTTGACACCCTCAAATGGAAGTCGACACCGGGAGTCGGCGGGCAAGGACTCGAAGAATGTAATATTTTGGAGTCGACTCCCCATCACTACATAGCAGATGTTTCGGTGGTGTCATTCACTTTCAATGGAAGGACAGCGATAGTGGGCGACTGAACAGGGCGGGACTCTCGAAATTAGAAACAATTAAATTGGCTAGTTCAGCTGTCAAGAAATGAGCGGGTTGTAAACTTGATCTTACTGCTACGATTGGATAGAGCAAGGCTGTATCTCTGCTCCCTTTCACATCTCCCCATCGCTCATATACTTGCTTCTCATATCACTTGCAGCTGTTTACTGCTAATATGAGAACTAGCTATATGGCGTAAAGCCACAAATGTGAATAATATTTAACAAGGAGAGCGACAGTAGGAAAAAAAGATAAAACAATGACGCACGTTCTGTCTGAATGACTGAAATCTGCCCATAGTTTGAGAAGTGAGAACACACACGCACACTGATCTAAAGTGTTCTTGGTCCATAAACATGTAGGAAGATTCTTAGGTAGCTAACCCTATTGACAACCTTTATTTAGGCATTTTAAAACACTTTATTCTTTCCCTATTATGACAATCATCTAATCCGAATATCAATTGTCTATTTACAGTTACGATTGCGGCTGGTTGATTTTGGTCACTGTGTCAATTCATCCAGTTCTCAATACTGCACCTTTCTGTTGGAGAATGAGCTAGCTTGCTGCTGCACCTTTCTGTTGGAGAATGAGCTAGCTTGCTGCTGCACCTTTCTGTTGGAGAATGAGCTAGCTTGCTGCTGCAGATCTTTCCAGCTAGACATTCCTCTGCATTGTGCAGGTGGTGAGTGGCAGCTGGCATAGCAACAATTTTGCTATGTAGAGGGACTATCGGCTAAGCCGGTAGAGAAAGGCCAATAGAGTAGAAAAGGCTAATATCGGCCCAGCTGATTATCAGTCGTTCTCTTGTCCTTAGACCTTAAGGAGTAATGGTAACGTTAGCCAGCAGCATACCACCCTGCATCCACTGCTGACTTGCTTCTGAAGCTAAGCAGGGTTGGTCCCTGGATGGGAGACCAGATGCTGCTAGAAGTGGTGTTGGAGGGCCAGTAGGAGGCAATTTTTCTTCTTGTCTAAAACAATATGCTATTTCCCTATGTAGTGTGCTGTATTTTGGATGGGTTGTTGAACAGGTGTCCTGTGTAATGCACTGATTTACAACGGTTATGTTTAATAACCATACACCATCGTCAACAGAACAATAAAATAAATGGGTCAAACAAAACCCGGTAACTACCAGCATACCGTGCACAAGCACTACAACAAACAATTACTGACAAGGACATGGGGGGAACAGAGGGTTAAATACACAAAATGTAATTGATGGAGTTGGAACCAGGTGTGATGATAGACAAGACAAAACCAATGGAAAATGAAAAGTGGATCGGCGATGGCTAGAAGGTTGGTGACGTCGAACGCCGCCCGAACAAGGAGAGGGACCAACTTGGGCGGAAGTCGTGACATCCTGTCTGTGGTCATTAAAGATCCCATGGCACTTATTGTAAGAGTAGGGGTGTTAAACCTGGTGTCCTGGCTAAATTCACAATCTGGCTGTCATACCATCAGCGTCATCTAACCATCCCAAGCTTACAATTGGCTCATTCATCTCCCCCGTAACTATTCCCCAGGTTGTTGCTGTAAATGAGAATGTATTCTCAGACAATTTACCTGGTAAAATAAGGGTAAAATAAAAAAAATACATTAGGTTTCTTAAGAGTACATTCTGGGCTAAGTATGAGCTGACATATTGATGAGTTGCTGCTCCTGTGTGTCACAAATGACTCCCTTCCTTATTATACCTACTGCGTTACAACTTCTAAACGGTGCTTGTAGAAATCACAGGCTCTATCGATGTTAGCTATAATGACTCTCGAATGTCAAACCATTGATGTTAGGCTAATGCATGTTTCCATGTTAATTTGGATGGAGGATTTATGGCAATCAGTCTAATTTGAGTGTTTGAATTCGTAAAGCAGCTGCATGAACTTCTAACGCGGCTGCGTGGGGTTTATCGGATTATAGTCTGTGTGGTTTAGTTGCATCCAATGGCAGTGTCCATGATAAGGTAACGCAACAGGCCGCTTGTGGATTTGACAGCTCTAATGCACTTCCGACACTGCCAAAACAACGCTACGTGGATGTCAATCTGATTGAATCTAGCCCAAACTCGAGCTGCGCTGCAGGTATCAGGAGTGTGAATACCGATAGGTCAATTGGTCGTGGTCCTTTCTTTTTTTCTGAAGTTGATGGATCCAAAAGTGTGCAAGATGGCAGAAATTGTTGAAAAAGCATCAAGTACCTACTGGCCAGCACTGAAGAGTATCTACAGGGATGTCAATGAAGGTTAAACAACGTTTTCACTAACTCAGATTTCTCTCTTTGAACACAAATGGTCGTGGACCTGCATGCATTTCATGTTATGCCACCCTCCTCTGTAGGTCGGACAGAAGCACGGGATATTGTGCTTTATCTGAAGCCACTGCAGAAGATACTTGATGAGATTGAACAGTTGGAGTACTCACAGGTGAAAACAGCTTCATGTGTCCATCCTTTTAATTCTGATAATTATCTTTCAACCTTCACTTTACATCTTTTCCCTCTGTCCTATTTGCAGCTGCCAACCTACGTGGGAGCTGTGATGCACACAGTGTGTCTAACCTGGGCTAACTCTGAGCACTACAGCCACCCTGCCAGGATCATTGTCATCCTCCAAGAAATTTGCAACCTCTTCATTGATATGGTAATTGTCAGTTATGTTTTTTCAAAGTGCATGTCTTTTCAATGTCTTTTTAATAACTCCAATCAGAATATACTTACCCCCTAGCCCCCCCCCCCCCCCCCTAGACACTTCTCAGACCTAGCCACTACTACAAAAACACATTTCACCTAGTAAAGAAACGGCTACATACGTTCATATTTTGGAGACTGTCCTCCTGTGTGCTGCAGACAAGGAACTTCCTGGGTCCAGAGGAGGTGATGAAGGGCCTTATGGGGGAGATCGACGAGATTCTGGGAAACATCAGGATGAGCATTGTCACCTTGGTGACCCTCAGAGAGACTTACAACCAGTGCAAAGTCGACATTGACAAATACTTCAAAGTAAGTATACATTCTTACACTCTCACCTATTTTACAACACTCAAGGCAACATTTCATCAAACCTTCAAGTGTTACAACTCTATGACTAAAGTCAACTATCTCGGTACATTTGTGTCTTCTAGAATGGAAACTCAAAGACCTGGGATTTCCCTTCACACCTGGTGTTTACCAGGCTGGATGCCTTCCTGCAGCGTCTACAGACCATAGAGGTACGCACACACACACACACACACACACACACACACACACACACACACACACACACACACACACACACACACACACACACACACACACACACACACACACACACACACACACACACACACACTGGGCTAACCTGCGTCTGGTAGGAGGTGTATGCGGTGTCAGTGGAGCTGCTAAAGCTGGAGAAGGTGGACATCCAGGGGGTCCGAGGCAGCGCCCTGGGAAACATGGTCTTCAGCATCTACGAGGAGTTCCTTGAACTCATCAAAATATTTGCAGAGTGCAAATACGACGCCATCGACACAGGCAACAAGGTAACCAACCTTGGCTCTGGACAAAAGTAGTGCACTACTAGGGAATAAGGTGTAATGTCAGACGCAGAGCCAGCTGTGTTGTTCAGAGTAGTGCACTACTAGGGAATAAGGTGTAATGTCAGACGCAGAGCCAGCT
Organism: Salmo trutta; assembly: GCF_901001165.1. NCBI lineage: Eukaryota > Metazoa > Chordata > Actinopteri > Salmoniformes > Salmonidae > Salmo > Salmo trutta. Next base: position 35,714,795 of record NC_042966.1, on the reverse strand, counting down.
GTGTTGTTCAGAGTAGTGCACTACTAGGGAATAAGGTGTAATGTCAGACGCAGAGCCAGCTGTGTTGTTCAGAGTAGTGCACTACTAGGGAATAAGGTGTAATGTCAGACGCAGAGCCAGCTGTGTTGTTCAGAGTAGTGCACTACTAGGGAATAAGGTGTAATGTCAGATGCAGAGCCAGCTGTGTTGTTCAGAGTAGTGCACTACTAGGGAATAAGGTGTAATGTCAGACGCAGAGCCAGCTGTGTTGTTCAGAGTAGTGCACTACTAGGGAATAAGGTGTAATGTCAGACGCAGAGCCAGCTGTGTTGTTCAGAGTAGTGCACTACTAGGGAATAAGGTGTAATGTCAGACGCAGAGCCAGCTGTGTTGTTCAGAGTAGTGCACTACTAGGGAATAAGGTGTAATGTCAGACGCAGAGCCAGCTGTGTTGTTCAGAGTAGTGCACTACTAGGGAATAAGGTGTAATGTCAGACGCAGAGCCAGCTGTGTTGTTCAGAGTAGTGCACTACTAGGGAATAAGGTGTAATGTCAGACGCAGAGCCAGCTGTGTTGTTCAGAGTTGCTCCTCTTTCCCTCTCCCTCAGAGCTTTGATGAGAACTTCAGGAAGTTCCAGGACAAGATCTTGGACTTTGAGAGACGGTTAGGCACCATCCTGTGCCAGGCTTTTGATGACTGTGCCTCCACAGAGTCTGCTGTCAAGGTCAGTCTTAATGTAAGGTCTTCTGAAACCTAAAGTATGTACAGTAGTGAAAGTCACTCTTCAAAACCCCCTTCCATTTCCTCCTGCATGTAGATGTTGGACATGTTTGGCTTCATCCTGGAGCGCCCTCACATCCAGAACCAGATCTGGTCTAAGTACAAGGAGCTGGTGGAAATGTTCAGCTCAGAGCTGGACCACACCAAGCTGGTGTACGACGCCCAGATGGCAGCCGTGGAGACATGTAAAGGCTTCCCGCCCATTGCCAAAAACATGCCCCACGTTGCCGGGCAACTCAATTGGGCCCGGGAGGTACAAGACCGCATCCAGATCCCCATGAATAACTTCAAGGCTATCCACCACCCGTACGTGCTATAGTATGGTCCACCACTCATACTCTAGTATACACTACTGTCAGTGTCCTGGTTAACCATGCATAAAGCATCTGAGACCCCTCACCTATTCACCTTTTTTTCTATGACTACGCATGTTGAAATGAAATGCATTAAAATAGCCCAGCAGACAGTTGCTGTCAGTGTGTATTGGAGGCTAACAGTCCTGTGTGTTGTGTTGTATCTAGGTGTATGGACACGGATGAGGCCAGGCTGGTGTTCCAGAAGTATGAAGAGATGATGGGGCTGCTGCACCAGTACTGTGTGAGCGTGTACACAGAGTGGACATCCCGGGTCGGCACTGACTGCCAGTTCAACCTGGAGCAGCCTCTGCTTCTACGCAACACCAAGAACAACGTCCTCAGTGTCAACTTCAACAAGCAGGTCTGGCTGGGACACACCCTCTAAACACACACACACACACACACACACACACACACACACACACACACACACACACACACACACACACACACACACACACACACACACACACACACACACACACACACACACACACACACACACACACACACACACACACACACTCTCTCTCTCCAAACACACACACACACACACACTCTCTCTCTCCAAACACACACACACTCTCTCTCTCCAAACACACAGTCTGTCTTGACACTTTCTATAGATTGAACAGACTATGCTAGAGTTAGCCATATCAATGTGTGTCTGGTCTGTGAGGTGTGAAAGGAGTAACATGTTTATCTCGCTGCAGCTGGTGGCCGTTCTGAGGGAGGTGAAGTATCTAACCATCCAGGGCCAGCAGGACGTGCCTCCCAGCGCTGCTGAAGTCTTTTCCCAGAGTGAGACCTTCAGGAAATACGTGGGCAACCTGGACCTCATCGTCTCCTGGTACAACCAGGTACAGGACAGGATACTGGAAGGGAGGGCATAGACAGATGGATGAATATATGTATGTTTGGTTAACATACAAGGAGTGGAGTTTTAATTCTAAAACTGCAACTGAAAGACACAAACTCAATGTAAAAACCTTCTGAGGTGGTATCTATCATCCACAGATCCTAGCCACAGTCCTGCCAGTGGAGTTTCCGCTGCTTGAGGAGGAGCTGAAGGGCATCGATGAGAAACTGGCCCTGGCTGAGAGCACTCTGAGCTGGCACGGGGAAGGTACTGGACTGAAGGCTGATGATCACAACATTACTAGTCATATTCATAACAGATGGCCATAATGATCACTTATGTGTGTGCCAGGTGTGTGGGAGTACATCCAGCAGATGAGAGACAACTTGCATGACTTTGAGAGCAGAATCAACCAGGCTAAGACCAACGTGGAGGCCATGCACCTAATCATGGAGGTTAGCACTGTCTATGTGATACACCCCTGCTTTCCTCTCTGGACTGTACAACTGGAGGGGAGATGTGATGCTTGTATTGTGATGTGACTGACAGGAGTGGTCTGTGAGCCCCATGTTTGAGAGAAAGGACAATAAGGACTCTCTGCTGGACCTGGATGGAAGACAAGCAGCCCTTAACAAGAAGTACGCTGCCATCAAAGAGTCTGGCGAGAAACTCCACCAACTGACACAGGTAAAGAAACAACTACTACATACAGTATGTAACAAACAGTGAATAAGTACACTATGGGAGAGTGTTCAGTACACTGAGTGTACAAAACATTAACAACACATTCTATTGAGTTACACCCCCACCTTTTGCCCTCAGAACAGCCTCAGTTCGTCACGGCATGGACTCTACAAGGTGTCGAAAGCGTTCCACAGGGATGCTGGCCCATGTTGACTCCAATGCTTCCCACAGTTGTGTCAAGTTGGCTGGATGTCCTTTGGGTGGTGGACCATTCTTGATACACACAGGAGAGTGTATCAGCAGAGTTGCAGTTCTTGACACAAACCAGTGCGCCTGGCACCTACTACCACATCCCGTTCAAAGGCACTTAAATATTTTGTCTTGCACATTCACCCTCTGAATGGCACATACGCACAATCCATGTCTCAATTTTCTCAAGGCTTAAAAATTGTTCTTTAAATTGTTTCCTTCCCTTCATCTACACTGATTGAAGTGGATTTAACAGATGACATCAATAAGGAATCATAGTTTTCACCTGGTCAGTCTATGTCATGGAAAGAGCAGGTGTTCTTAATGTTTTGTAAAGTCAATGTTTGGTAAGTGTGCCATGCTGAAGAGACTGTGTATCTGGTGTCTGTAGGAGAATAAGAAGCTGTTTGGAGCAGATGAGAACACTGACTCGTGGATGGCCTACGTCGACTACATTGATGACAAAGTCCTGGACGGGTTCTACAAAGTCGTCGATGTGTCTCTCAAGTTCCTTGCTAGTAACATGCTCGCCAAGGTATAATTCATCCCGGAGACAAACACTCACAGATATATGTCGTGTTAATTCCCTTTATGTGCTAATAACTGGTGTGTTTTGTTGACTTGCAGTCGAGTATAAACCCACTGTTTGAGGTGCGTTTTGAATTGGAGGATGGAGACACATCGTTCTACCCGTCTTTGGTCTATGGCATATCTGATGGCTTTTACGATCTGGTTGAGAGTCTCATCCAGGATGTGTACAAAGTTTCTGAACTAGTTCCTCGGATATCAATGACCAACAGAACATGCTACGATGTGAGTACAACCCTGTGTGTGTGTGTGAGATTGAATGTTACCTATGTGTGTATCCCATTTTGAACCATCATACCCTGTGTAAACTATGGTGTGTGTCTTTGTATGTTTCTCCCATGTGTCCCTCAAGGTGGAGTTGGATGAGATGTCAGAGCTGTCAGACATGCGTGAGAATGTATTGAACCAGGTGGTTGGGGCCATGAAAGAGGCCCAGGAGTATCGGGACGTGCTCTATAAATACGCCTACCTGTGGCAGGATGACAGGGACGACTTCATGGAGCAGTTCCTCCTCTACAGCAAAGTTCTTACCCCAGAGGAGATTGAGGCGCACGGAGAGGACAGCGTGCCCAAAAACCCCCCCACACTGAAAGATTTCAAGGAAGAGGTACAGAAAGAAGTCCCTGGCTGCATCCCAAATGACACCCTATTCCCGTAGGACTTCGGTCAAAAGTAATGCACACTTTAGGGAATAGTGTGCCATTTAGGATGCACCCCTAAAACACAGTAGGGACTCTTAGCAACTTATGTAGGACATAGGAGGTTGGTGGTCCCTTTATTGCGGAGAACGGGCTCGTAGTAATGGCTGGAGTGGAATGACTGGAATGATATCAATATATCAAACACATGGTTCCCATGTGTATGATGCCATTCTATTTACTCTGTTCTGGACATTATTATGAGACGTCCTCCCCTCAGCAGCCTCCACTGATGTAGGAGTGTTAGGTTCTCCAGGGTTGGTCCCAATGAGTGCTGTGTGTGTTCCCCTACAGATCGATACGTATGAGAAACTGTACAAGGAGGTGAGCAACTTGGAGAACTCCCAGGTGCTGCAGCACTGGCTCCAGATTGACATCCGTCCCTTCAAACATTCCCTGCTCAACACTATCAAACGTTGGAGCCTCATGTTCAAACAGTTCCTCATAGATCGAGTCACCAACAGGTACAGACCAACAGTGACAGGACAATAGTACTGCTGGGTGTTGCGTTAAAGACCTTCAGAATGGGACTCATTGGTAAGATGAGGACTTTCTTCTACTGTTAATTGTCTGCTGCTGCTGTGTGGATGTGTGTGAGCGCATCTTTGTCCGCGTGTGTGTGTGTGTGTGTGTGTGTGTGTGTGTGTGTGTGTGTGTGTGTGTGTGTGTGTGTGTGTGTGTGTGTGTGTGTGTGTGTGTGTGTGTGTGTGTGTGTGTGTGTGTGAGCGCGTCTTTGTTTGCGTGTGTTTGTGTGTGTGTGTGTGTGTGTGTGTGTGTTCTCCTAGCCTGAGGGACCTGGACGGCTTCATCAAGGAGGTGAAGGATGGGCTGACCAAGACAGTGGAGGAAGGGGATTACCAGGGCCTGGTGGGGGTCATGGGTCACCTGATGAGGATGAAAGACAGACAGGCAGCCACAGACACCATGTTCTCCCCTCTCAAGGAAACCATCCAGTTCCTCAAAGACTTTGGAGAGGAGCTGCCTGACGAGGTCCATGCTCAGCTACAGGTAGGCGACACACAGATCTGACTCCATGTAAAAGTGGCACCTTACTACAGATTTAGGATCACTAGAGATATTGTTTTATAGCAGCTCTCTAAGCAAGGGCAGAACCTCTTTACTGCATGGGATTCCCTTCATCAATAACAAAACAAGAAGCTGAGCTTTATTTAGCCTTTAAACATGAAATGATGTGTCTTGGTTTAGGATCTTCCAGAGCACTGGAATAACGTGAAAAAGACATCCCTCCAAGTCAAACAGAACTTGGCTCCATTGCAAGCACATGAAGTCAACATCGTCCGAAGGAAATGCCAGCAATTTGAGGTAATTTTTAACACATCGGTATATGTAGCTACATCTATGTAAATCACATAGCGACGACGGACGAAGAGAGAGATACTGTATGGGCATGGTGTGAAGCTGTGTGTCCTGTGTGTCCACAGATCAAACAGTATGAGTTTAGAGAGAAGTTCAGACAGCAGCCCTTCTTCCAATTCTCTTTTGAAAACCCACACGGGGCTCTCGATGATGTGAGTAGTTCAAAATCTTTTGTGGATCTAATTTAAGCTCTGTGTTGAGTATAAACCCTAAACCTTCCAATCCGGTGGGTAACCACAGATTCAGATGAATATCATGGGCTTGGAGGAAGAGATGGCGGGCCTGTCAGATTCGGCCGGTCTGTTTGAGGTGAATGTTCCCGACTACAAACAGCTCAAAACCTGCCGCAAGGAGATCGTCCTGCTCAAAGAACTCTGGGACATGATCCTGCTGGTAAGACTCCACAGCTCACAGGCATACTGGTGTTTTGAAAAAAAGCATAAACATAATGGGAGAAAAATCTGGATGCATGCAATAGTGTCACTCTGGTTAATCGATTTTTATTTTATTCATCTTGTTTGGAGCATTCTCTACTCTGATCTTATGCTGACCTGTGTCAATGGTTAGATAATCAATGAGACTGATTCAATAGATTGATGGACAGTGAGTAACTGTGTGCTGGTTGTGGCTGCAGGTGAGTGGCAACATGGATGACTGGAAGACCACCCTGTGGAAGGACATCAACGTGGAGGAGATGGATATGGACACCAAGAAGTACGCCAAGGACATCAAGGGGCTGGACAAGGAGATGAGAGCCTGGGACGCCTTTACCGGATTGGACAGCATGGTGAAGAACATGATGACGTCACTGCGCGCCGTGGGAGAACTGCAGAACCCGGCCATCAGGGACCGCCACTGGCTGCAGCTCATGATGGCCACCAAGGTACAAGTCAGCTTCAGTCAAAGGCACCAATGCTCCTGTCCCAAATGGCACCCTATTCCCTTTATAGGACTATATAGGAAGTAGGATGCCATTAGGGATGCATCCAATGACATTGGAAAATGCTTCTCTCCATTTCCTTATTACATTCAGGACTGACGATGTGTCATAAAGAGCTGATACGTTATCATATAGCTAAGAGCTAGGTTATAAAGCTTTTACTGAACCTGTAATCCATGTCCACCCCCAGGTGAAGTTTGATATGTCTGAGAAGACCACCTTTGAGGACCTGCTGAAGCTCAACCTGCACCAGTTTGAGGACGAGGTGCGCAGCATCGTGGACAAGGCCGTCAAGGAGTCTGGCATGGAGAAGGTGAGGACACATATAGAAACTATAGTGGTTAGGCTAGTGATTATAGTGAACAGGCCTTTTAGTCTCTCTCCCCCTACTAACCCCTGCCCTGTGGTCTCCTTCCTTCCCCTCAGACTCTGGCCGAGCTGGACAGCACGTGGAGCTCCATGGTGTTTGAACACGAGCCTCATGGCCGGACAGGCACCATGCTGCTCAAACCCAACGAGGAGCTGGTGGAGACTCTGGAGGACAACCAGGTACACGACACACAACACACAACCACATCAAACAGGATTAGATAGGCAGTCACCACACTCATTTCATGCAGTGCCAGTAGTGCACTGTAGAGTGTCATTTGAGATCTGTCCATTGAGTTCCATTCACTGGGAGCTCCATCATTTGGCTCCCTGTGCAGATGTACTTCCTGATGACTATGGAGATGCATGACATCAATGACTAACCCCTGTTCTTCTTCTTTGGTGACCTTAGGTACAGCTGCAGACTCTGATGACCTCCAAGTACATTGCTCACTTCCTGGAGGAGGTGTCTGGCTGGCAGCATAGGCTGTCCACTGCAGACTCCGTCATCTCCATCTGGTTCACTGTGCAGCGCACCTGGACCCATCTGGAGAGCATCTTCATTGGCTCTGAGGACATCCGCTGCCAACTGCCCGAAGACTCCAAACGATTTGATGGCATCGACATGGACTTCAAGGAAATCATGGCTGAGGCAATGAAGGTTACCAACGTGGTGGAGTCCACCAATAAGAAAGGGCTTCTGGAGAAACTGGAGGGTTTGGAGACAGGGTAAAACAATGGCTTAGAACAGATATAGCTACATTATATAAGATTTCAATGTTGCCCTGGTTTGACCATGCCAATCAATGACTATAATGGTTATCTCCATGTGTGTTGCCCCTCAGACTTGCTATGTGTGAGAAGGCTCTGGCTGAGTACCTGGAGACCAAGCGTCTGGCCTTCCCCAGGTTCTACTTCGTCTCCTCTGCTGACCTGCTGGACATCCTGTCCAATGGAAACGACCCTGTGGAGGTACGCTTCTAGGCAGCCAGTACATCTACAGAACAAAGCAACATACCACATATTATCCCATATTTCCAGTGTGTGACTGCCTGTATTCCCATCTGCAGGTCAGCAAGCATCTGTCCAAGCTGTTTGACAGCCTGTCCAACCTCAAGTTCCAGCTGGACGAGAGTGGCAAGCCCATCAAGGTGGCCCTGGGAATGTGGAGTGAAGAGATTGAGTATGTCACCTTTGACAAGGACTGTGACTGCTCAGGACAGGTATGGAAACAGTCATATACTACTGTATAACTAAGTGTCTAACTCTTACATTATGGCTCTGTATACTACAGTCAATGCTATGCAGTATTTTTAGATGTTCCTTCTGTGTTTGTGTGCAGGTGGAGATGTGGCTGAACCGTGTGCTGGAGAGGATGTGTGCCACTCTGAGAGTGGAGTTTGGAGAGGCTGTCCAGGCCTACGAGGAGAAACCCAGAGAACAGTGGCTGTTTGACTACCCAGCCCAGGTCTGTACTCTCACCTATCTCTTGGTTAAACATGATTTTAGAAATGTTATCAAATTTATTGAAAATAAGATACAGAAATATCTCATTTACATAAGTATTCATGCCCCTGAGTCAGTACTTTGTAGAAATACCTTTGGCAGTGATTACAGCTGTGAGTCTTTCTGGGTAAATCTCTAAGAGCTTTCCACACCTAGATTGTGCAACATTTGCCCATTATTATTTTCTAAATTCTTCAAGCTCTGTCAAATTGGTTGTTGATCATTGCTAGACAACCATTTTCAGGTCTTGCCATAGATTTTCAAGTAGATTTAAGTCAAAACTGTAACTCCGCCACTCAGGAACATTCAATGTCTTCTTGGTAAGCAACTCCAGTATAGATTTGCCCTTGTAATTTATGTTATTGTCCCGCTGAAAGGTGAATTCATCTCCCAGTGTCCAGTTGAAAGCAGACTGAACCAGGTTTCCTCTAGGATTTTGCCTGTGCTTTCCTCCTTTACATGTATTTTTTATCCTGAAAAATGACCCAGTCCTTAATGAGTAGAAGCATACCCATAACATGATGACGCCACCACTATACTTGAAAATATGAAGAGTGGCCTCTCTTAAATATGGCGTTTGCCTCTCTTGCGGCGTTGCTTCCTGTTTCGAGTCCCGGGGATTAGGGCCTGGTCCGGAGTAAGCAGAACGTCCAGAGCTGCCAACACGTTGAAGTAGAAATTGTCATCCAAATTAAGTTTTCTGATCGCTGTTCTGATGTCCAGAAGCTGTTTTCGGTCATAGGAAATGATGGAGAGGACATGTATAACAAAAGTTAAGATCAGTGTAAAAAAACACAAATTAGGAGCCCGTGAAATGGCTGCTATCCACTGCAGCGCCATTTTGATTTGTGTGCAGATAACGCAAATCATCACAAAAAATGTTGTTGCATGTACATATCTCAACCTGTGTTGTGTTGTGTTCCAGATTGCCCTGGCCACCACTCAAATCTGGTGGACCACAGAGGTGGGCATAGCATTCGCCAGGCTGGAGGAGGGCTATGAGAACGCCCTCAAGGACTACTTCAAGAAACAGGTGACCCAGCTGAACACTCTGATCACGCTGCTAATTGGAAAGCTGTCCAGAGGAGACCGTCAGAAGATCATGACCATCTGTACCATCGACGTCCACGCTCGAGACGTAGTCTCCAAACTCATCAGCACCAAGGTAAGCCTAACCCTCTCTCTGTCGGGAACCACTGAACTAACAAGCAAAACAAAACTGGTCTAGGATTAGAGTTATTTTTTTAAATTATTCATTTCGATATCTCAAATGTGGGATTCTCCAGAATCTCAGAAGCTCGAAGAACCAATCACACACGTATGTCAGAGACAGACAGGTCAAGTAGCGAACAAGGTGAGCCCCTCCCCTCATCGTAAGGATCCACTCGCCCACCCTCTGGTCTTCTCACCTCTCTTCCTCATGAAGAGTACTACTCTAAGTGCTCCTTAGCACGACTTGATCTGTTTGCATGTTAAACTGTTCACAGGTGTGACATGAGGTTACAACACAGAGCACATGTTTTCAGCTTTCGTCTTCTGTGTTGGCTGACTTTGCCGAAAGGAAAGTTTTCACTTCAGGCAAGAATTTGCATTTCTGCTTTTTCTTACCATTGTCTCCTTTGGTAGCTAGCGTCACATGGCTTGGCTCGCTTAGCTGCAAGGCTTAGCTAACCTGGCTAGCTCGCCACAAGGCTTGCTATGTTACCGACTAGTTTTCTACCTGGAAGGGTAAAATTAATAGCTTTCTCTCTCATTAAGCTCAACCCACTACCATGCCGCAGTGACTAGATCGACGTCCTAGCTTCACTGCTTATTGGTAGAGAGCCATGCTTTTGTTTGTCGCAAGACCAACAAAGCGTTAGCTTCCTTTGGCTAACATTGTGCTAACTAGCTAGGCTACTTACCCACGAGGTGAACGCTAGCTATGTTTCACTTTGTTCTCGGGTTAGGTGTTTTCTGGAGCCATGGAGCCTGCTAACTCGGCCCAAGGAGTACCGAGCAAGGCCCCTGCCCGAGCACCGGCACATCCGTGCCCATGTGGGTCAACCATATCAGGCAAAGACACGCACACATTGGATGTTGTCTGCCTGGGTCTCGAACACTCGCAAGCAACGTTCGATGACCCCCAGTCATGCGTCCACTCCCCTCTCGCACCGTCCCAGGCAAGCAACTCCTTCCAGCTATCCCAGCTTATGTGGCGGAAGCCAAATGTAATTGGGATAAACCCCAAACTAGATGAACTTCACAGGGTGGTGCAAGTGCATGATTATCGATGCTTGGCTGCCGTTTGACAAATACAAATAATCTCTCTCTTTTGTCCATAATAATCTCATCATGTAGGCTTTACGTGCGCTCTAGCCAACAGCGAGCAGACTGTATCTGCACGTGCCAATACCAGAGTGGGCACACTCACTATGTAACATTTATTGTGAGAAAACCATCAGTAGAGTTGTAAATTTGATGGAAACCCATTTAACTTGTATTTTTTATTCGGTACAAGAAAATGTAAAGGTATTTTTATGTGCACTACGTCATCACGCATAGCCTTTTATCTGCAACAATTCAATTTGATGGAAACACATCTCTGGTGGGAAAATGTGTGTATTGTTTTTATCAGGATTTTAGAATATGCTCAATAAAATCTGTCGCAAATTGGATGGAAACCTAGCTATAGACTGACCAGATGAATCCAGGTGAAAGCTATGATCCCTTATTGATGTAACTTGTTAAATTCACTTCAATCAATGTATATGAGGAGACAGGTTAAAGAATGATTTTTAAGCCTTGAGACATGGATTGTGTATGTGTGCCATTCAGAGGGTGAATGGGCAAGACAAAAATGTAACTGTACTAGACTAAACTGTACTGTATGGTACGGTACTGTATGGTACAGTACGGTACTGTATGGTACAGTACTGCACTCTACTCAGGGCTTGACATTAACTTTTTTAGCCACTTGTCATTTGGACAAGTATGACAGATTTTTTACTGAAGCCCCCCCCACCCTAAAAAAAGTCAAACACCATCATCCAAAAGCGCGACTGAAAATGAATGAAGTACATAGGAGGAAACAGAAATAATTTAGCCTAGGCGCAGATGGAAAAAGTGACACTCATACCATGATCAGTTTCACCTGTCCTTGTGATTGTCTCCACCCCCTCCAGGTGTTGCTGATTTTCCCCAGTGTATTTATCCCTGTGTTTCCTGTCTCTCTGTGCCAGTTCGTCTTGTATGTTTTTCTAAGTCAACCAGCGGTTTTCCCGTTCTGCTTTTTGCTATTCTCCTTTTTCTAGTCCTCCCGGTTTTGACACTTGTCTGTTTCTTGACTCTGTACCCGCCTGCCTGACCATTCTGCCTGCCTTGACCACGAGCCTGTCTGCCACTCTGTATCTCCTGGACTCTGATCTGGTTTTGACCTTTTGCTTGTCCACAACCATTCTCTTGCCTAGTCCTTTTGGATTAATAAACATTGTAAGACTCCAACCATCTGCATCTGGGTCTCACCTTGTGTCATGATAGACACAGTCAAAGAGCCCTTCGCTGGCTGTGTGTCTTGTGATGGGTTGTAAATCATCATGGGCTGCGGAGCAACTCTGCTGTCCTCAGAACTGGATGATTATAAATTAATTAGCATTTTTTTCCTCCTCTCTTTTAATTTGTATTTATTTCACCTTTATTTAACCAGGTAGGCCAGTTGAGAATAAGTTCTCATTTACAACTGCGACCTGGCCAAGATAAAGCAAAGCAGTGCGACAAAAACAACAACACAGAGTTACACATGGGATAAACAAACGTACAGTCAATAACACAATAGAAAATCTGTGTACAGTGTGTGCAAATGAAGTACGGAGGTAAGGCAATAAATAGGCCATAGTGTCTAAATAATTCCAATTTAGCAATTAACACTCTTATTAGGCCTAGGCTACTATACTTGTTGTAGGTACAGTGAGGGAAAAAACGTATTTGATCCCCTGCTGATTTTGTACGTTTGCCCACTGACAAAGAAATTATGTCTATAATTTCAATGGTAGATTAATTTGAACAGTGAGAGACAGAATAACAACAAAAAAATCCAGAAAAACGCATGTCAAAAATGTTATAAAATGATTTGCATTTTAATGAGGGAAATAAGTATTTGACCCCTCTGCAAAACCCTTGTTGGCAATCACAGAGGTCAGACGTTTCTTGTAGTTGGCCACCAGGTTTGCACACATCTCACTCAGGAGGGATTTTGTCCCACTCCTCTTTGCAGATCTTCTCCAAGTCATTAAGGTTTCGAGGCTGACGTTTGGCAACTCGAACCTTCAGCTCCCTCCACAGATTTTCTATGGGATTAAGGTCTGGAGACTGGCTAGGCCACTCCAGGACCTTAATGTGCTTCTTCTTGAGCCACTAATTTGTTGCCTTGGCTGTGTGTTTTGGGTCATTGTCTGTCATGCTGGAATACCCATCCACGACCCATTTTCAATGCCCTGGCTGAGGGAAGAAGGTTCTTACCCAAGATTTGACGGTACATGGCCCCGTCCATCGTCCCTTTGATGTGGTGAAGTTGTCCTGTCCCCTTAGCAGAAAAACAACCCCAAAGCATAATGTTTCCACCTCCATGTTTGATGGTGGGGATGGTGTTCTTGGGGTTATAGGCAGCATTCCTCCTCCTCCAAACACGGCGAGTTGAGTTGATGCCAAAGAGCTCCATTTTGGTCTCATCTGACCACAACACTTTCACCCAGTTGTCCTCTGAATCATACAGATGTTCTTTGGCAAACTTCAGACGGGCCTGTATATGTGCTGTCTTAAGCAGGGGGACCTAGCGGGCGCTGCAGGATTTCAGTCCTTCATGGCGTAGTGTGTTACCAATTGTTTTCTTGGTGACTATGGTCCCAGCTGCCTTGAGATCATTGACAAGATCCTCCCATGTAGTTCTGGGCTGATTCCTCACCGTTCTCATGATCATTGCAACTCCACGAGGTGAGATCTTGCATGGAGCCCCAGGCCGAGGGAGATTGACAGTTCTTTTGTGTTTCTACCATTTGCGAATAATCGCACCAACTGTTGTCACCTTCTCACCAAGCTGCTTGGCGATGGTTTTGTAGCCCATTCCAGCCTTGTGTAGGTCTACAATCTTGTCCCTGACATCCTTGGAGAGCTCTTTGGTCTTGGCCATGGTGGAGAGTTTGGAATCTGATTGATTGATTGCTTCTGTGGACAGGTGTCTTTTATACAGGTAACAAACTGAGATTAGGAGCACTCCCTTTAAGAGTGTGCTCCTAATCTCAGCTCATTACCTGTATAAAAGACACCTGGGAGCCAGAAATCTCTCTGATTGAGAGGGGGTCAAATACTTATTTCCCTCATTAAAATGCAAATCAATTTATAACATTTTTGACATGCGTTTTTCTGGATTTTTTGTTGTTGTTATTCTGTCTCTCACTGGTCAAATAAACCTACCATTAAAATTATAGACTGATCATTTCTTTGTCAGTGGGCAAACGTACAAAATCAGCAGGGGATCAAATACTTTTCCCCTCACTGTAGGTTGCACATTGCTAGAATAATATGTCAATAGGCCTTGGCCAACTACGCAGTTCTTTCATAACCTTTCCTCAGCTGTAGCCTAAGTTTTCTTTTGACTCCTCATTAGATTTTTCCATCCATTGTTTAATCAGTATCACTATGGCCTAAAATATTTATTATTCAAAATAAATCTGTGAATGAGAATAGCATTGACACCACGGCTTTCATAATGATTCCCATTTAAAATCTGCAACTTTAGGACATTAAAGACTTTATTAGAATATTTTGGAAAATACTCTTCATAACTTTAATTTGTCTTAATGCTTTTATGCTATTTCAATTAGTAGGATTAGGCTTTTGGTAGTTTGGTTCTCAATGGCAAGGAAGGATGCTTTGCTCAACTTTAAGGTTTGTTCAAATTCAGATATTTATATCTTGTTAATGTTTCTTCCATCTCTCATTATTACCTTTGGTCTCCCATGTTTTGGGGTTCAAAAACAACTTAAAACTTTCTGAGCTAGCCTAGAACTCTGTTAGATTCATTCATTGTTTGATCATGAAATAGCACGGCAGAAGAAATGTAGCATGCATTAAACTGAAACAGTGGCTTAACAGGGCAAGTCATATTCATATCAAGTGTAGAGAAATTTGAACATTTTGGGTTATGCAACAATAAGACAGCAGATTTTCCGTGATAAAAATAGACTTTGGCTATTGGCCCAGATCATTTGGGACAGAGAAAAAAAAATAGTATTTTCTGACCAGATATTTTGCGCTGCTTTGGTGAGACTCTTAGCTCTAGCTACATTGTTCTCTTGCTTTGTGTAAATATAACCTATTTATTGAAATAGGCTATAGCAAATAGGAATATAGGCAATTCACTCAGAATGTCAACCATGCCCTGCTATGCGCTGCAGCAGCACCGCTGCCTGATCCTATTCTGATCCTAACTGTTTGTTATTGTGATTTTTTTCACTTGTCCATTCGGACAAATTAAATCTATATTCTGGTTGTCCGACTTTTTTTAACTTGCCCTGGACAAGTGGTCAAGCCTTAATGTTGAGCCCTGCTACTGTACTGTGCTGTACTATACTGTGCTGTTTAAACTTGGGAAACATAGAGGTCTATGATTGGTTCAGATTTGGTCCAGTCCGTAGTGGCCTTAATTTGACCCAAAAAAATACATCTATGATTGGTTCAGATTTGGTCCGGTCTGGACTGGCCTTGCTCCTTGAACCCTTCCCATTCTCATGCGTTCGCTCTCAAGGAAGACGGAGAGAATCGTCTCTAACCCCCGAGTGTGCCTTTTGTGCCATGGCTCTCCCCCCGGCACTAGTTCAAGCACTAGGGGAAGGCATCGGCCATCACAGTAGTACCTCTTGGCCTACTGAGGATGAGAACGGATGAGAAACGCTGGGTGTTTGCCCAACGTGTTTGCACAACATGTTTTCCCAACATCTGTGTACGCGGCGTAACCTCAATCGTCAGATAAAGGTGACCTCCGCATGGCTCTCAGTCACTGGAAGAGCCCCTTGATCTTCGTTTCTGGCACTCCGCTAGGGGTAGTGGTGACGACAGATGCGTCATTCACGGGCTGAGGCGCAGTTCACGAGGGGAATGCAATAAACAGAGTGTGGACCCCACAACTCCACATTGCTCACATAAATTACCTCGAATTGCTGACAGCGTTTCTTTCACTGAGACACTTTCTACCCTCCCTTCGGAATTGCCACATCTTGATCAGAACGGACACTACGACTGTGGTGACTTACATCCAACTCTTTGTGTCCTGGGTGCCTCCCTGCGAGGGAAGGCCCCTCACGCGTCAACAGTTATCACATTGGATTGTGGAAGCTATTATATTGGCCTATAATAGCAAGGGGTTACAGCTTCCGAAAGGCCTGAGGGCTCACTGAACCAGAGGTATGGCTACATCTAGAGACCTGTTCAAGGGCATCTCCTTGCAGGAGATTTGCAATGCGGCTTGTTGGGCATCCCCTCATACTTTTTTGAGGTTCTACTGGCTAGACGTCACTGCACGTTCTTTGGTGCGTACTGTTCTCAGTGTCGGGGCCTCTGAGGGTTGATACAATGAGACTATCTGGCTTCGGAAAGAGAGCACATTTGCGATATGCGAGTTGGCCATATCCCACATGTGAGATATCGAAACGAATAATTTAAAGATAATTTAAGATTATTTGCGTAACCCTGGTTCTCTGATATTATGAGTGAGATATCTCACCGCATTCCCTTACTTGCAAGAGTGTGAGGAAGTTCGGCATGCTCGAGAATGACCAGAGGGCGGGCGAGTAGCTCCTTATGATGAGGGGAGGGGCTCAACTTGTTCGCCACTCAATGTTTTGACCAGGGTCTCTGGTGTTTTGACTAGGGTCTCTGTGGTTTTGACTAGGGTCTCTGTGGTTTTGACTAGGGTCTCTGGGGTTTTGACTAGGGTCTCTGGGGTTTTGACTAGGGTCTCTGGGGTTTTGACTAGGGTCTCTGGGGTTTTTACTAGGGTCTCTGTGGTTTTGACTAGGGTCTCTGTGGTTTTGACTAGGGTCTCTGTGGTTTTGACTAGGGTCTCTGTGGTTTTGACTAGGGTCTCTGGGGTTTTTACTAGGGTCTCTAGTGTTTTGACTATATGCTCTGTCTCTGTCTTTTTGTTCCAGATTGATAACGTCGGGGCGTTCATGTGGCAGTCTCAGCTGAGGCATCGCTGGGACGACCATAACAAGCACTGCTTCGCCAACATCTGTGATGCCCTGTTCAGATACTCCTACGAGTACCTGGGAAACACCCCACGATTGGTCATCACCCCGCTGACTGACAGGTGCACAAACCAATCACAGCTCAGCTCATATGAATTCTATCTAATCCATCAAAATATATATTTTCACATTTGATCTTTACCTCAATACTCATTTTGTCCCAAAAATGACAAACTGACATAATGTCTCACTCCGTTCTGTTCAGTTCTGTTGTGTGAGCGATCATGTAGAGAGTTTCTGTCTCCCCCAGGTGTTACATCACTCTGACCCAGTCTCTCCATCTCATCATGGGCGGGGCTCCGGCCGGTCCTGCCGGTACCGGGAAGACCGAGACCACCAAGGATTTGGGCCGAGCCCTCGGCATCATGGTCTATGTATTTAACTGCTCTGAGCAGATGGATTACAAGGTGAATCTGTTGCTCAGACTTCTTATATTGCCAAAAAATGTCATCTTATTCAAGCATACAATAGATTCTGCTGTGGTTTCTGATTGGGCCTCATGTTGTCCTGCCTTTCCAGTCTTGTGGAGATATCTATAAAGGTCTGGCTCAGACTGGGGCCTGGGGCTGCTTTGACGAGTTCAACCGAATCTCTGTGGAGGTGTTGTCTGTCATCGCTGTACAGGTAAGTTACTCCTCTATTTCTACACCACAAACCTTGATCGTGATCTCTCTCCCCCTCCTCTCTTTCTTTCCCCCATCTCTCTCCCTCCTCTATCTCTCTCTCATGGTGACACTGATCCTACTCCCCCCCAGGTGAAGTCTGTTCAGGATGCTATCAGAGATAAGAAGATCATCTTTAACTTCCTGGGTGAGACCATCAAGCTGATCCCCACTGTGGGAGCCTTCATCACCATGAACCCGGGTTACGCTGGACGTGCAGAGCTACCGGAGAACCTCAAGGCTCTGTTCAGGTACCATACACATAGTGGATCTTTCTCTCTCTGCCTGTCTATCTCGCAAACTCTCTCCTTCTGTCAGCCTCACCATCGCTTTATCTTCTTTCTCCCTCTTTTTCGCAGACTGTTTCTCTCTCTGTCACCATCTCTTTCTCTCTTGCCCTTACTTGTCTTCATACCTGAGTGTCTCTCTCCTGTAGGCCATGCGCCATGGTGGTGCCGGACTTTGAGTTAATCTGTGAGATCATGTTGGTGGCTGAAGGCTTCATCGACGCCAGAGTCCTGGCCAGGAAGTTCATCACCCTCTACACCCTCTGCAAAGAGCTGCTTTCCAAACAGGTACAGTAGCTACCTCACTGCTTTAATACACTGTCACTCTCACCCTATTCACCCAGACTTGCTGTCTGCTCACAACCACAGAGATTTTACATTCTCACCATCTCTTTAAAACATCTTCATATAGTTTCCTTTGTGTTGTGTTTGTGTGTACAGGACCACTATGACTGGGGTCTTCGTGCCATTAAGTCTGTGTTGGTGGTGGCCGGCTCTTTGAAGAGAGGAGACCCGGGTCGCCCGGAGGACCAGGTCCTGATGAGAGCTCTAAGAGACTTCAACGTCCCCAAGATCGTGATGGACGACTCGCCTGTGTTCCTGGGACTGATTGGAGACCTGTTCCCTGCTTTGGACGTCCCCAGGAAGAGAAACCTGGACTTTGAAAAGGTCGGACACACACACACACACACACACACACACACACACACACTTGCCTCTCCTTAACTAGACAGAACACAGGACAGAGGTGGGAAGGGCAGAAGTAACATGAGCACTCATATAAATATACACCTGTGTTTATACAGTATCTATCTATCATCTGAAGTAAAAAATGGTTGTCTTTGTTAAAAAAGTAGTTTCTGATGCTACAGATGTAGGATCGTAATTTGATCACCCTGTTGCAGGATAACTTTTATGCAATGCAGGAAATGTAAAACTTGTAGTGTATTTGTGGTTTAAAAAGGCTTCTGAAATTTGTAATTTCCACATAGAAATTTCAGACTTGATTTTCCCTTACGAAAAATGTATCAGCCTCTACAACAAAATTTCCATTCATTATAATCCACATAATAATTCCAATTTCCTGATGCTTCAGGATTATTTTCCTTGCTGTAGCGAACTGGCTCAAATTAACATCCTACATCTGTAACTGAGGTATTTGTTGTGTGGGTGTGTATCTCAGGTAGTGAAGCAGTCAGTGCTGGACCTGAATCTGCAGGCGGAGGACAGTTTTATTCTGAAGGTGGTTCAGCTGGAAGAGCTGCTGGCCGTCCGACACTCCGTCTTCATCATCGGCAATGCCGGCACTGGCAAGTCCAAGGTACCATAAACCCTCATCCCTCTAACATCTATTGTGCTTTTCTGACTCCAGTTGTCTGGAAAGAGTCTGCATTTCAAATGCCACCCTATGGGCCCTGGTCAAAAGTAATGCACTTAAAAGGGAATAGGGTGCCATTTTGGATAGAGACAAATGTTCTGTTTGGTTAGAAGCCAAACTGTTGTGTTGTGTCTCCAGGTGATGCGCTCACTGAATAAGACCTATCAGAACATGAAGAGGAAGCCGGTGATCGTGGATCTGGACCCCAAGGCTGTTACCTGTGACGAGCTGTTTGGCATCATCAACCCTGCCACCCGAGAATGGAAGGACGGTACGATGGAACTAGTTAGGCTAAAATATAGTTGAAACGTGTAGTCAATGAAGCCCTAACAACACAATAAGTCAAGCAGCTTTGCATCTGGACTTCTCTCTCTAGTTCTAGTCACAATGCCCCATCTGTGCAACCTGAGTTAATAGTGTTGAAGTGTTTTTGAGTAGTGTTGCATGGTATACCGGTACCACATTAATATCACGGTACTAAAACGTCATGATACCAACATTTTAGAATACCGTAGTACCGTTTCATATGATACTACCGACTTTTTCATCCTTACCAATCTAAAGTTATAAAATGTTTATGAAGTCAGTTTTGTTTATGCATTCAGTTGAATTTAATCAACAGCCACTAGTCTCTTGTACTCATGTCCAATAACATCCACTTCACTTTCATGTGCATATCACGTGTGGCAGCTATAATCAACCAGCCTCATCTTCTACCAGCCCTCACTTACCTGTTTCTCTCCATCCGCTCTTCACATCCCCTACCAGCCCTCACTCACCTGTTTCTCTCCATCCGCTCTTCACATCCCCTACCAGCCCTCACTCACCTGTTTCTCTCCATCCGCTCTTCACATCCCCTACCAGCCCTCACTCACCTGTTTCTCTCCATCCGCTCTTCACATCCTCTACCAGCCCTTACTCACCTGTTTCTCTCCATCCGCTCTTCACATCCCCTACCAGCCCTCACTTACCTGTTTCTCTCCATCCGCTCTTCACATCCCCTACCAGCCCTCACTCACCTGTTTCTCTCCATCCGCTCTTCACATCCTCTACCAGCCCTCACTCACCTGTTTCTCTCCATCCGCTCTTCACATTCCCTACCAGCCCTCACTTACCTGTTTCTCTCCATCCGCCTTCACATCCCCTACCAGCCCTCACTCACCTGTTTCTCTCCATCCGCCTTCACATCCCCTACCAGCCCTCACTCACCTGTTTCTCTCCATCCGCTCTTCACATCCTCTACCAGCCGTCACTCACCTGTTTCTCTCCATCCTCTCTTCACATCCCCTACCAGCCCTCACTCACCTGTTTCTCTCCATCCGCTCTTCACATTCCCTACCAGCCCTCACTCACCTGTTTCTCTCCATCCGCTCTTCACATTCCCTACCAGCCCTCACTCACCTGTTTCTCTCCATCTGCTCTTCACATCCCCTACCAGCCCTCACTCACCTGTTTCTCTCCATCCGCTCTTCACATTCCCTACCAGCCCTCACTCACCTGTTTCTCTCCATCCGCTCTTCACATCCCCTACCAGCCCTCACTCACCTGCTTCTCTCCATCCGCTCTTCACATCCTCTACCAGCCCTCACTTACCTGCTTCTCTCCATCCGCCTTCACATCCCCTACCAGCCCTCACTCACCTGCTTCTCTCCATCCTCTCTTCACATCCCCTACCAGCCCTCACTCACCTGCTTCTCTCCATCCGCCTTCACATCCCCTACCAGCCCTCACTTACCTGCTTCTCTCCATCCGCCTTCACATCCCCTACCAGCCCTCACTCACCTGCTTCTCTCCATCCTCTCTTCACATCTTCTACCAGCCCTCACTCACCTGTTTCTCTCCATCCGCCTTCACATCCCCTACCAGCCCTCACTCACCTGCTTCTCTCCATCCTCTCCTCACATCTTCTACCAGCCCTCACTCACCTGCTTCTCTCCATCCGATCTTCACGCGCGTCTATTCCTCTGTCAGTTTTTTGGGATACAGACCCAGACCCTGATGAGTCTTCTGTTGTTAGATTTGTACGTGTGTTACATTGGAGCAGCGTGCAAAGTGAGCAATGTTGATACATTGTATCATTTTATCGCCTGTTATAACCAATAGCACAGACCAGTCTGAGTAGACTTTGCAAGTTCAGTGTCATGCAGCCTCTGAGTGTTAGAGAGGGAAAATGGAGCACCGCTTCGCAAGAGGCATGCTTGCAGCTTTACAGCAAAGAAAACGGCTTGTCTCTAGCCCAAACGGTTCAATGTGACCCATATTACCAGAGGTCTTGTCTCTAGCCTAAACGGTTCAATGTGACCCATATTACCAGAGATCTTGTCTCTAGCCCAAACGGTTCAATGTGACCCATATTACCAGAGATCTTGTCTTTAGCCTAAACGGTTCAATGTGACCCATATTACTAGAGATCTTGTCTCTAGCCTAAACGGTTCAATGTGACCCATATTACCAGAGGTCTTGTCTCTAGCCTAAACGGTTCAATGTGACCCATATTACCAGAGATCTTGTCTCAGCCTAAACGGTTCAATGTGACCCATATTACCAGAGATCTTGTCTCTAGGCTAAACGGTTCAATGTGACCCATATTACCAGAGGTCTTGTCTCTAGCCTAAACGGTTCAATGTGACCCATATTACCAGAGGTCTTGTCTCTAGCCTAAACGGTTCAATGTGAGCCATATTACCAGAGGTCTTGTCTCTAGCCTAAACGGTTCAATGTGACCCATATTACCAGAGGTCTTGTCTCAGCCTAAACGGTTCAATGTGACCCATATTACCAGAGGTCTTGTCTCAGCCTAAACGGTTCAATGTGACCCATATTACCAGAGATCTTGTCTCAGCCTAAACGGTTCAATGTGACCCATATTACCAGAGGTCTTGTCTCAGCCTAAACGGTTCAATGTGACCCATATTACCAGAGATCTTGTCTCAGCCTAAACGGTTCAATGTGACCCATATTACTAGAGGTCTTGTCTCAGCCTAAACGGTTCAATGTGACCCATATTACCAGAGATCTTGTCTCTAGCCTAAACGGTTCAATGTGACCCATATTACCAGAGATCTGGTCTCTAGCCTAAACGGTTCAATGTGACCCATATTACCAGAGGTCTTGTCTCTAGCCTAAACGGTTCAATGTGACCCATATTACCAGAGGTCTTGTCTCAGCCTAAACGGTTCAATGTGACCCATATTACCAGAGGTCTTGTCTCTAGCCTAAACGGTTCAATGTGACCCATATTACCAGAGGTCTTGTCTCTAGCCTAAACGGTTCAATGTGACCCATATTACCAGAGGTCTTGTCTCTAGCCTAAACGGTTCAATGTGACCCATATTACCCATATTTGATAACAAACAACGTTGTTCAGTCATGTTAGCTAGCTAGCTAACAACCTGGTAACTTGACAGTAGGTTTAGGTAAATTTAATTAGCACAGGAAGAAAGGAAAATGCTCTGCTACTCATGAGATGTGCTTCAAAAGGTAGGATTCATATAGACCTAATGTAAGCCTAAACTATATCAACAATCTATTTCTTTCTGGTGCACCTTAAATTCTGTTTGGTGCCTAACATTTTAAAAGTTGGGAGCAGTGTGTGTGTGTGTGTAGTGTGTGTTGTGTGTTTTTACTAGAGTGAGGGAGACAGAGAGTGTGTGTTTGTTAACTGAAGAGTAAACAAGGTTTCATGCAGTGTTTTCTCCTTACTGACACAATGACATGCAGATCATTATGCATGTATCTCACAGGAGGTTGGTGGCAGACACACACAAACACACATACACAGACCTTAATTGGGGAGGACGGGCTCGTGGTAATGTCTGGAGCAGAATCAGTGGAATGGTATCAAACACGGTTTCTAGGTGTTTGAATGCCATTCCATTTGTGCCGTTCCAGCCATTATTATGAGCCGTCCTCCCTTCAGCAGCCTCCACTGATGTACTGCTTATTCCTTCCTCCCATTGCTCCAGCCAAATCACAGCTAGGCCTTTTGCAAATATAAGCAAATCAGCCATTCTATGCAGTATTCTATTAAACGCTGAACAGTGTGACATTAAATTCAATGTGTTGTATTGAGTAGAAGTGTACATTTCAGTGAGAAGTTTTGGAGAACGTTTATAAAACGTGAACAAGCGTCGGGGGACGGGGCAAACAGGATGCTAGGCCACTGATTTCTTTCCACCGTGGTATCGTGATACTTGGCCTGGTATCATATCATTTGTAAAATGTTGATATCGTGACAAGCCTATTTTGGAGTCTGTCCGGTTGTTGTGTAATGTTGTGTGCCACGCTGGTTGCAGGTCTTTTCTCCTGTGTGATGAGAGATTTGGCCCTCATCAGCCATGACGGGCCCAAGTGGATCGTACTGGACGGAGACATCGACCCTATGTGGATCGAATCCCTCAATACTGTCATGGACGACAATAAGGTCTGTGTGTGTTTGTGTGTGTACCTTGACCTCAGGGTGATCTGGAACACCTCCAGGTTGGGGATTTTGGCAACGTGGTGAGACAGAGACTGCTTGTGTGTGTGTGTTTGTATGGTCCTAACCCCGTGTGTGTGTCTGTAGGTGTTGACTCTGGCCAGTAACGAACGCATCCCTCTTAACTCCACCATGCGTCTGGTGTTTGAGATTAAGGACCTGCGGACGGCTACTCCAGCCACCGTGTCCCGGGCTGGAATCCTCTTCATCAACTCTGCTGACCTGGGATGGAGCCCGTCAGTACCTCCCTACACATACACTATACATACAAAAGTATGTGGACACCCCTTCAAATTAGTGGATTCGGCTATTTTAGCCATACCCGTTGCTGACAGGTGTATAAAATCGAGCACACAGTCAATCATCTCTGTAGACAAACATTGGCAGTGGAATTGCTCGTACTGAAGAGCTCAGTGACTTTCAATGTGGCATCGTCATAGGATGCCACCATTCCAACAAGTCAGTTCATCAAATTTCTGCCCTTCTAGAGCTGCCCCGGTCAACTGTAAGTGCTGTTATTGTGAAGTGGAAACGTCTAGGAGCAACAATGGCTCAGCCATGAAGTGGTAGGCCACACAAGCTCACAGAACGGGACTGCGGAATGCTGAAGTGCGTAGCACGTTAAAATTGTCTGTCCTTGGTTGCAACACTCACTACCGAATTCCAAACTGACTCTGGAAGCAACGTCAGCACAAGAACTGTTTGTCGGGAGCTTCATGAAATGGGTTTTCATGGCTGAGCAGCCGCACACAAGCCTAAGATCACCATGTGCAATGCCAAGTGTCGGCTGGAGTGGTGTAAAGCTCACCGTTTCCACGCTCTGGAGCAGTGGAAACGCATTCTCTGGAGTGATGAATCATACTTCACCATCTGGCAGTCCAATTTGGGTTTGGCGGATGCCAGGAGAACACTACCTACCCGAATGCATAGTGCCAACTGTAAAGTTTGGTGGAGGAGGAATAATGATCTGGGGCTGATTTTCATGGTTTGGGCTAGGCCCCTTAGTTCCAGTAAAGGGGAATCTTAATGCTACAGCATACAATGACATTCTAGACAATTCTGTGCTTCCAACTTTGGCTACAGTTTGAGGAAGGTCCTTTCCTGTTTCAGCATGACAATAGTCCCGTGCACAAAGACAGGTCCACACAGAAATGGTTTGTTGAGATTAGTGTGGAAGAACTTGACTGGTCTGCACAGAGCCCTGACCTCAACCCCATTGACCACCTTAGAGATTAATTGGAACGCCGACTGCGAGCCAGGCCTAATCGCCCAATATCAGTGCCTGACCTCACTAATGCTCTTGTGGCTGAATGTAAGTCTCTGCTGCAATGTTGCAACATCTAGTAGAAAGCCTTCCCAGAAGAGTGGAAGCTGTTATAGCAGCAAAGGGAGGACCAACTCCATATTAATGCCCATGATTTTGGAATGAAATGTTCGACGAACAGGTGTCCACATACTTTTGGTCATGTAGTGTACATTAAATCGAACACCTCGGTGGTGTCTCATATGACACCCTATTCCCTATAAAGTGCACTACTTTTGAACAGGGACAATAGGGCTCTGGTCAAAAGTAGTTCACTACATGGGGAATAGGGTGCCATTTGGGATGTGGTCCGTAAGTCATATTGTCATTATATAACACGTTAGGGTCAATTTCATTTGAAATTCCAATTCAATTCTTGAATTCACTCATGAAGTGGAGAATTTATGTTGAATTCAATTAGAATTTCAACAATCTTCAAGTTATAGATTTGGAATTAGACTGTTTGAATTGGAATTGTAAAAATAATTATATTTGGAATTGATTTGAATTGGAATTCAATATTTGTACATTTTCCAGTTGATGGAATTAATGCATTTAGTATAAGAAATGGACTGCAATTTGTATTTCTATAGTTCCAGTATAGCTATGCTGACTGAACAGTGACATGATCAGCCTAAAAGCCTGAGGGAATTGAATTCTAATTGGAATTTGTAAAATTGTTGGGGATAATATTTAATTGCGAATTTAGTTATTGGAATTTACCTAACATTGGAAATCAGAGGAATTGAATTATCTCTGAATTCAAAGTCTGACCTAGAATTTGAGTTGAATTAAAAGGAATTTACAGGGAGAGAGAATTGAATTAGAATCCATGAATTTGTGGAATTAACCCTAAACCTGCAACACATATTTATTGACCTGAGTGACCGTGTGTCCTGTCTGTTTGTGTGTTCCATCAGGGTGGTGACCAGCTGGATCGAGAAGCGAGAGGTCCAGTCGGAGAAAGCCAACCTGTTCATCCTGTTTGACAAGTACCTGCCTACCTGTCTGGAGAAGCTCAAGTTCGGCTTCAAGAAAATCACTCCTATCCCAGAAGTCACACTGGTCCAAACCCTGCTCCACTTCATGGAGTTTCTACTGGTGCCTGAGAACACCCCGCCCGACTCCAACAAAGAACTCTACGAGCTCTACTTTGTGTTCGCCTGCATCTGGGCCTTCGGGGGGGCCATGTTCCAGGACCAGGTAGCTACCCACTCAGGACTACGTTCATCCTCAATGGGTGCAGGGTTCTCCCCAAGGGGTGCTGTGCCACCTTGTGGACTATGAAAAATAAAATAAAGTAAAAAGATTGCAGATAGTGGCAGTTACAGGTGTTTAAAAACGCAAAAATCTCGAGTCCAAAGGGGGTCACTGCACCCCTCTAGGGCCCTGGTCAAAAGTAGTGCACTATATAGGGAATAACATGCAATTTCAGAGGCAGCCAGGGTAATATTTTCACTGTGCGAAATGCAGACTCTCCATGAACAAGTGAAGGAAAGTGACAGTCAGATTCTGCTGAGTTCAGACTAACTTAACTTTTCTCTCTGTCTGTGTGTTTGGTCGGTAGCTGACAGACTACCGTGTGGAGTTCAGTAAGTGGTGGGTGAATGAGTTCAAGACCATCAAGTTCCCATCTGCAGGGACTGTGTTTGACTACTACATCGACAGAGACTCCAAGAAGTTCCAGGCCTGGACGGAGTTAGTCCCCAAGTTCCAGCTGGATCCAGACCTCCCACTGCAGGTCAGAGTTCTGTCTGTCTGCCTAGCAACTCACCCAATTAATGAATGACACGGTGGACTAACTCTTAGCTTCTAGGACTCTTAAGACATTGTAGTTTGTCTTTGCTAGGAGGTGTTCTGCAACAGTGTTGTAATAAGACGTTTCTCTCAAATAAATTGAGATTTTGGAGAGTTAATTGAGCTGACAGCCATTTTGCGTTGTTTCGCAATGGATTTAGTCATCAATTTAGCAAGAGGGTATTGTTTTATTAATGTAGTAGTGTGTGTCCCCCACCCCTAGAAAGCTACGGCCTTTGGCTTTCACCTGGAATAGTTTATTTATGTCTGACAAAAAAAAAAGTCAACCCATATGATCTAGTACACAATAAAAGTATAATAAAACATATAGAAATATGATGATATGTGACCCGTTTCAGGAAACTAGGCGTATGTCACAAGTCACGACTTGACAGGAGAGGGGTTATGATTAAAAAAAAATGTGAATGAATAAGCCTTTTCATACTTTTGCCAAAATTTGTTACATTTGTGAACGTCTAACATTTGGGCCATTTAAACAGCATGTGTACCGCCTACAGACAAGGGGAGAAGGGCTATGTAAAGGGCTTGGTTTTGTTGTTCTGAGCAAATGCAATGTGTCTGCCTCCGACGTAAAACAAATGTTTGACTTCAACACACAATTACTTCTTTACTTATTTTAGGTTTAAGAAAGTGTGTAGATTGTATTCTTTATCATAATGCTATGAAAGTTATGTATTTAGATCCGCCTGCTTGAGACAAATTCAACGATTGCTTTGCCATGTCTGTGGCATGAAGCAGCCGAGCTGGATAAATGTTTTTCTAAGGACTGCCCTTTTGATGTAATGTTGCAGTGAAGTGATATAAATCGATGTAATGATACAGCCGACCACCAGAGGGAGGCAAATACAAGTTTATTCGACAGAGGACGTTTACGTGCTCCTAGGAAAATCTGGATTGCTGTCTTCTGACTTATAAAACAGTGAGAAATCAATCAAATAAGTCCTGTAAACATCTACATATTTTTTTAAGGAATTCTAGTGCCCGATTTCAGTGACAGTCAGCTTAAGAGGATTGTTAAGCACCAGATTCTGAAGAGTTATTCTGCTGACCTTTACCCTCTGTCTCCTTTTCCTCTCAGGCGTCTCTGGTTCACACGGCTGAGACCATCCGTATCCGCTACTTCATGGACAAACTGATGGAGAGGAAGTTTCCTGTGATGTTGGTGGGCAACGCGGGCAGTGGCAAGTCAGTCCTGATGGGAGACAAGCTCCGCAGCCTCAGCACTGATTACTATGTGGTCCAGTCTGTCCCCTTCAACTTCTACACAACCTCGGCCATGCTGCAGGCCATACTGGAGAAACCCCTGGAGAAGAAGGCAGGTCGGAACTACGGCCCCCCCGGCAGCAAGAGTCTCATCTACTTCATAGACGACATGAACATGCCTGAGGTCGACAAGTACTTCACTGTGGCTCCGCACACACTCATCCGCCAGCACATGGACCACGGACACTGGTACGATCACAGCCATTGACTAGTCAACCACTACACAACATAACTACAATCACTGTTTTGATCCCTCTCTCTCTCTCTCTCTCTCTCTCTCACCCTCACTTTCATCCCCCTCTCCCTGCCTCCCTTCCCAGGTATGACAGAGCCAAGCTGACTCTGAAGGACATCCATAACTGCCAGTACGTGGCCTGTATGAACCCTACAGCTGGCAGCTTCACCATCGACCCCCGACTGCAGGTACTCACCAGACTAACGCTAAACACAAGGCTGGAGAAGAAGCGTAGTAGAAGAAACCTCTCTAGTTGTTCTGTTTTAGACCGCTCTTGACCCTCTGCGTCCCATAGATGCCGTATGTATGGTAATATACTGTAAACCTGCTCCCCCTCTCTCTCTCTCTCTCTCAGAGGCACTTC
Source organism: Salmo trutta (assembly GCF_901001165.1). Taxonomy (NCBI): domain Eukaryota; kingdom Metazoa; phylum Chordata; class Actinopteri; order Salmoniformes; family Salmonidae; genus Salmo; species Salmo trutta. The sequence goes on along the minus strand of NC_042966.1, from coordinate 35,686,340 downwards.
TGTGTCTTTGCGGTGAGTTTCCCGGGCCAGGACGCACTCCAAAGCATCTATAACTCCATCTTCACCCAACATCTGGACATGAATGGCTTTCTCCCCGCTGTCAAGAAGTTCTGCTCCACGCTGGTCACCTCTGCAATCAGTAAGAACACTACCTAGAAACACTGAGATAATTATCATGTCAACCTGAAAATGTAATGACTTAATTCAACATCTCATCCATCTCATTTTATGATATTGAACTTGTGTCAGAGATGGGGGAAACCAATGCATTATATAGGCCTACAGTATTTGCCCTGTTTCCATGTTCTTACCTATCTGTGTGTATATTTTCTTCTCCAGTGTTCCACCAGAGGATCTCCACCTCCTTCCTTCCCACGGCAGTCAAGTTCCACTACGTCTTTAACCTCAGAGACCTCTCCAACATCTTCCAGGTAAACCCTTCTCCCTTACATCTATCTATATGATGGGCATCTTGATCATACATCATAAAGTTGGTTTGAGACACTTTGTTATGGATTACTGAGGAGAGGAATGAGATATCTTGCTGTGTGTGTGTGTAAATGTGGTGAGAGGTCACCATCATGTTAGTGCCTGTGTGTGAGATGTTCAATTCGTCCCTGTGTCTCTCCTGTTTGCTGCCAGGGTCTTCTGTTCTCCATGCCAGAGTGTGTGAGGGCCCCTGCTGAGCTGGTGAGACTGTGGCTTCATGAGTGTGACCGTGTGTACGGAGACAAGCTGGTGGAGGAGAAGGACATGGTGCTGTTTGCCAAGATTGAGGGAGAGATCTGCAAGAAGTGCTTCGAGGTAAGACTTAACACACACACATACACTCATTGTCTGATATTGAGAAAAAAAATCTAAACTAAAGTTGAATAAAGTTATTCAATATTAACAGCAGATTTCTCATTGTCCATATTGCTGTGTATTTTCCTCTGTCTGCAGGAAATTGATGCAGGTTTCCTCTTTGAGAAGCCCAACATCTTTTGCCACTTTGCCCAAGGCATCGGCGAGCCTAAATACTTCCCTATTCCAGACTGGGTGGTTCTGAACAAGCTGCTACTGGAGGGCCTGGACAGCTACAACGAAGTCAATGCTGTCATGAACTTGGTGAGTCCACCATGACACACTACAAAAGCAAATACCTTGTGTTGGCATCGCGCCATCACTGGAGAGTACCCAGAGTAGTTAAAAACCTGATTGAGATGAAGAGAGAGTCTAGTCCTAGACCTTCCTGTGACCCTGTTTGTTTGTGTGTGTGCGTGCATATGTGTTTGTTCTTCAGGTGCTGTTTGAGGACGCAATGTCCCATATCTGCCGTATCAACCGTATCCTGGAGTCTCCTCGCGGTAACGCCCTGCTGGTCGGGGTGGGCGGCAGCGGCAAGCAGTCTCTGTCTCGCCTCGCTGCCAGCATCGCCAACCTGGAGGTGTTCCAGATCACCCTGAGGAAAGGCTACGGCATCCCCGACCTCAAGGTGTGATACTATGCTCTGGCCACCTGTTAACCTCTGTTAAGATGCTGACACACATCTCCCCCACTCCTCCCTTGCCCTCCTCTCTCCTCCTCCTCTCCCCACCCTCCCTCCCCACCCTCCTCCCTCCCTGTCTCCTGGTAGTTGGACGTGGCCGCCCAGTACATGAAGGCTGGGGTGAAGAACATAGGGACGGTGTTCCTGATGACCGACAGCCAGGTGGCCGAGGAGGAGTTCCTGGTGCTGATCAATGACCTGCTGGCGTCGGGGGAAATCCCTGGTCTGTTCCAAGACGATGAGGTGGAGAACATCATCGTTGCCATGAGGAACGAGGTCAAGGCTGTGGGCCTGCCAGACTCACGCGAAAACTGCTGGAAGTTCTTCATCGACAGAGTCCGTAAACAACTCAAGGTGATACTCAGTGTGGCCAGTCTGGCTTGTCATTGGGGGTTGTTGAAGGTTTTGGTCTGTATGTTCAGCGGCGTTACAGAGGGGTCACCCAGCTAGCACATAACGTTCTGAGAACCATATGTTTCTTAGAGCTTGGTTGAAGCGTGGTTGTCAATCAATGAAATGTATTTATAAAGCCCTTTTTACATCAGCAGATGTCACAAATTGTTTATACAGAAACCCAGCCTCAAACCCCAATTAGAAGGAATGCAGATGTAGAAGCACAGTGGCTAAGGCAGGAATCTAGGAAGAAACCTAGAGAGGAACCAGGCCCTGAGGGGTAGCCAGTCCTCTTCTGGCTGTGCCCGGTGGAGATTATAAGAGTACATGCCCATTATGGCCAGATCGTTCTTTAAGATGTTCAAACGTTCATAGATGACCAGCAGGGTCAAATAATAATCACAGTGGTTATAGAGGGTGCAACAGGTCAGCACTTCAGAAGTAAATGTCAGTTGGCTTTTCAATGCCAAGCATTCAGAGGTCGATAGACAGAGGGTCGAAACAGCAGGTCCGGGACAAGGTACTGTGTTCGGTGAACAGGTCAGGGTTCCATAGCCGCAGGCCGAACAGCAGAAACTGGAGCAGCAGCACGATCTACTCGGTACGGGGACAGCCAGGAGTTATCAGGCCAGGTAGTCCTGAGGCATGGTCCTAGGGCTCAGGTCCTCCGGGAGGGGAGAGAGATGGAGAGATGGGAGAGTTAGAGGGAGCATACTTAAGATCACACAGGACACCAGATAAGACACGAGAATTACACCAGATAGGACAGACTGACCCTAGCCCCCCGTCACATAGACTATTGCAGCATAAATAGTGGAGACTTACTACCCTGAGACAAGACGGAGTATAGCCCACGAAGATCTCCCCCACCACACGAGCCCGAGGGGGCGCAAAACCAGACTGGAAGATCAGTGACTCAACCCACTGAAGTTAAGTATATCGAGAGAAAAAAAAGCCTTGCATGATGTGATGCACCCCTCCTAGGGACGGAATAGGAGAGCACCAGCAAGCCAGTGACTCAGCTCCCGTAACAGGGTCAAGGGGCAGAGAATCCCAGTGGAGAGAGGGGAGCTGGCCAGGGAGAGACAGCAAGGATGGTTTGTCACTCCAGTGCCTTGTCATTATCCTTCGCACCCCTGGGCCAGACTACACTCAATCATAGGACCTACTGAAGAAATGAGTCTTCAGTAAAGACTTGCAAACGTAATAAGATGGTGGTCTGATGGTCCAGGATAATGAGGATTTTTTTTTAAAGATCCACAATATCTATTCCACGGGACAAAACTAGATCCAGGGTATGATTGTGGCAATGCGTAGGTCTGGAGACATGTTGGACAAAACCCACTGAGTCGATGGCTCCGATAGCCTTTTGGAATGGGTCTGTGGACTTCTCCATGTGAATATTGAAGTCACTAAAAAAATTTATATTACATGCAATGACTACAAGGTGCGATAGGAATTCAGGGAACTCGGCGGGGAACACTGTATACGGTCCAGGAGGCCTTTAAACAGTAGCTATAAAAAGTGATTGAGTAGGCTGCATAGATTTCATGACTAGAAGCTCGAAATACGAAAACAGTCATTTTTTTTCTTGTAAATTGAAATTTGCTGTCATAAATGTTAGCAACACCTCCACCTTTGCGGGATGAGCGGGGGATATGGTCATTAGTGTAACCAGCAGGAGAGGCCTCATTTAACGCAGTAAATTCATCAGGCTTGAGCCATGTTTCAGTCAGGCCAATCACGTCAAGTTTATGATCAGTGAAGGATTTAACAATAAGTATTCCTATTTTGAGATATGAGGTATTATCACAATCTCTTTCAGTAATGGCTAACAGCCTGCACCCTATCTCATTGTGGAGTTAGAGCCCTGTCTATGTTGATAGATAAGATGAGAGCACCCCTCCAGCTAGGACGGATTCTGTCACTCTTCCGCAGGCCAGGCTTGGTCCTGTTTGTTGGTGAGAACCCAGAAAGTGGTCCAGTTATCCACAAATTCGAAAAACTGTTTTCAACCAGCGATTTATGTGAGTCGGCTGTAAACCTCATCACTCCCCGTAACTGGGAGGGGACCAGAGACAATTACTAGATATCAACACATCTTTCTAGCTAAGTTACACACTCAAGTTATGTTGCGCTTGGTGACCTCTGACTGTTTAATCCTAACATTGTTGTTGCTGACGTGGATAACAATATCCCTATACCATCTACACCAGTGTTCCCCAACTGGCGACCTGCGGGCCGAATTTGTTTTCTGAGCAAAAACCAAAACTTTTTTTTGTGTGTGGAATTGTCATTGTTGGACATAAAATACAAAAAAAACACCAGGAAATCAGCTCCAATTGATTTTAATTTAAGAAATCGGTTTCCAAGTATCAATAATCAATATCAATGGAATACTAGAAAAAAAACAAAAAAAAAACATGAGAAATAAGAAATACACTATATATACAAAAGTATGTGGCCACACAAGCACACAGAATGGGACCACTGAGTGCTGAAGCATGTAGTGCATAAATATTGTCTGTCCTCGGTTGCAACACTCACTACCGAGTTCCAAACTGCCTCTGGAAGCAATGTCAGCACAAGAAATGTTCGTCGGGAACTTCATGAAATGGGTTTCCATTGGCCGAGCAGCCGCACACAAGCCTAAGATCACCATGCGCAATACCAAGCATCGGCTGGAGTGCTGTAAAGTAGATTTGTAACAGCCTAGACATTACAAACAGCTCTCGACCTTCGCTTCTCCCGAGTCCATACGGGAGATGTAGCGATGAGAAAAGACTGTAACAACCAATTGGATACCACGAAATTGGGGAGAAAACGGGATTAAAAAATGTTTTAAAAAAAGAGGGCTCGGCTGACTTTTTTCTGACTAGCGAATGGAAAAGTAACCTAGTTAATTTAAGTGAAAAAGTAGCCCGCTGAAAATGAGCCCTTAATCAGCTGTATAGCCGATAGCCGCGCTAGTGGCTCGTTTCTTAAAAGTTCAAACATGGTTACATTTAATGACATTTTTGGTAATGTTCTAGGAACGTTCTCCAAATGGTATGGCATTGGGAATGTTCTCAAATAGTTCAGAGAATGTTAAGAAACAACGTGCTTCTGTGGGATTTTCTGTACTCCAGCATAACGTTTCCTACAGGTTTCCTCATGGTTCTATTTAAAGTCATGTTCTCAAATTGTTCAGAGACCACTGGCTGTCACACTGGTGGTTATGAGTCATGGAGGCAGTAAAATTCCACGTGACCTTTTAGTCATGGTAATTAGGCTTCTCAAAGCTCTGATGCTGCTGCTTGTCATTAGTAGCCTACCAAACTTGCTAACTGCCTGGTACTCAGCACTTTATTGTCCCTCTAATAACTCTGACATCAATGCAAATGAATTCGAAAATCTAATCAAACACTTCATGAGAGCCCATGCTCATGTTGAGCAACATTTCTATAGGCTATGCAATCATACAATAAAACAGAGATGGCATGTAGCCTAGCCCATAGGCCAATATGTTTTAATAAGGTTTGTATCATAACTAAAGTGGCCAAATAACTTCTTACAATTAAGCACATTAATCCGCTTTACAAGGGGTGTAGAGCCTAACTGGCATACATAAGCAGCACTTAAGTTTGGGGAAGATAACGTTCTCCATAAAAATGCACCTTTATAATAAAAGCATTACATGCATAATTGCATTTGCGGTCACTTTTGCTAATGGTGTTTTCCACTAATGGAACATTTGCGCTTATAGCCTACTGCCGTGTGCGCATTGCTGCGCTTATAATGTGAAGAAATAGCTTAATAGTTTAGCAACATTTTAAGCTAAAAGTTCTGATCTGTTGTGTTAGCCCCATTGCGTAAATATTTGTTGGGGATGCTAGTGGTTGTATTAATTTGGGATCTATCGCATCCCACAACTGTCCCAGACTATGTTTGGAATAATTATTTCTCACAATTGGATAAGGACGCAGGCAATTGCGTCCCCGATGTGTCTGTCTTCACTTGTAGCCTGTGAGAAATACCCGATCACGTGACGGAGCACGCAGCACTCAGGGAGAAGGGCACAACGGCTACTGGCCGCAAAAGGCATGGATTTTTTAGGGTGCATCACGGCCACACAAAGGAGATACCGCCGTGAAATTCTAGGCATTATTAAGTGATTGTCAAATTGTGAATGAGTGACTGATGTAGTGTGTTCAGCCTGTGCACAACACAAAGCAGAGCTCATGCCTTTCAAGCAATTTTTTTCAAATCATCATTAGAGTTGTATCATGCAGCCTTACAATGTATTAAAAATAAAAAGAATATAGCCCAATGTTTGAAGAACAACTAAAGTTACATTAATAACTCTAAATTAAGCATATAGGAATACCTATTTATTTGTTAACCGCTCAAATCGTTTGGAGAAAATATCCTTTCTATTTCATTCAGCTTTGTTCAATTGTATTCTTAACTATAAAATAATAATGTAATTCTAAGCAAATCTTGTCTGTTCAATGAACTAGTGTAGCCCACAGCCATTTGGCATAGCCAGATGAGGACCTAACATAAGAACAACTCAGAGTAGGCTATTCTGTTCTTCTGAAATAGGCTACATTTTCTTCATATCATGCTTCTTTAGACCTGTCTAAAATAAATAATGGATTTATTGTAAAGGTGAAGGCTATAATACGTGGATTTATTAGACTTTTTAAAATGTAGTTGTTCCAAAGCTCAGCATCAGTGGAAGCAAGAAGATGCTATATTAGTTTATGTTAATTAACGGTCAATTACAGTGAGACCGACAGTTATTTGCTTGAAAATCACTGGCTGACGAAATTTCGTGACCGCCACAGCCCTATTGGTGCGGTCTACCCAACGCATCACCGGGGGCACACTGCCTGCCCTCCAGGACACCTACTGTACAGCACCCGTCACAGGAAGGCCAAAAAGGTCATCAAGGACATCAACCACCTGAGCCACTGCCTGTTCATCCTGCTACCATCCAGAAGGCGAGGTCAGTACAGGTGCATCAAAGCTGGGTCCAAGACTGAAAAACAGCTTCTATCTCAAGGCCATCAGACTGTTAAATAGCCATCACTAGCCGGCCTCCACCCAGCACCCTGCCCTGAACTTAAGTCAGTGTCACTAGCCGGCTACCACCCGGTTACTCAACCCTGCACCGTAGAGGCTGCTGCCCTATGTACATAGACATGGAATCACTGGTCACTTTAATAATGTTTACATACTGTTTTACTAATTTTACATGTATATACTGTATTTTAGTCAATGCCACTCAGACATTGCTCGTCCTATTATTTATATATTTCTTAATTCCATTATTTTACTTTTAGATTTGTGTGTATTGTTGTGAATTGTTAGATACTACTGCACTGTTGGAGCTAGAAGCACAAGTATTTCGCTACACTTACAATAACATCTGCTAAATATGTGTATGTGACTAATAAAATTGATTTCACTAGATCCATGGATAGATAACAGAAGATTATAGGATTTTGGATTTTCACTGATGCCATGTCACAATAAAAAATGCATGATTAATGCATGAGCAAATACATTTCCATGTGTCCTATCCGTGTTTGGAGTTCAACATTTTTTACCCAAAATAGTTAGGGGTAGTGATGAGGTATTAAAAGTCTTATTGAAACATTAAGTGAAAGGTTTAAGGAAGTTAGTTAAAAACCTCCAAATAACCTTAAGATTCCATTCTTAGAGTGTTAAGAAAACTTTCAATAATAACCATAAAACTTTCACAACATTTAGAGAATGTTCACACAATGTTATTTAATTACCTTCAAATCATTTCCATTCTCAGAGCATTAATAAAACCTCCCAGGCAGACTTTCAGGGAACCAGAGTAAAACGTTCTCAGAACCTCCCTGCAACCTAAAAATGAACATTCCCAGAACAGGCTACATTTTCACTTCTGTTCTCAGAACATTTAAAAAACATTTAGTTTTACCAGTCAGGAAACGTATGGCTTCGTTGCCACAACCAATGTGAAACCAAAAACAGACATTCCCACAACTTCCAAGGAACCAAATATGCTAGCTGGGTAAAGTGTGTGTGCGCATGTGTGTCGTCCTGTAGGTGATCCTGTGTTTCTCTCCGGTGGGATCCACTCTGAGGGTGCGAGCCAGGAAGTTCCCTGCCGTGGTCAACTGCACTTCCATCGACTGGTTCCACGAGTGGCCAGAGGAGGCGCTGGTGTCTGTCAGTGCTCGCTTCCTCTCCGAGACAGAGGGCATCATGGTGAGGAAGACATGTTACACCCCTCGACCCCGTTCCAAAACAATCCCTAGCCCCTTCCCTGAGTTGCCTCATGTAGACCCCTCATCTAGCTTTTACTGTATTCCTGTGTGTCCGATTTTCTCTCTTCCACCCCAGCCCGAGGTGAAGGACTCTCTGAGCCAGTTCATGGCCTTCGTCCATAAGACAGTGAATGAGATGTCCAAGTTCTACCTGCTGTCAGACCGTCGCTACAACTACACCACGCCGAAGACCTTCCTGGAGCAGATCAAACTCTACCAGAACCTCCTGGCCGTCAAGAGGGGCGAGCTGCTGTCCAAGATGGAGCGCCTGGAGAACGGATTAACCAAACTGGAGAACACCTCAGCTCAGGTCAGATATACAGTATACCACCACACACACGGTCTGGGAGTTAGTTATCCACCTGCACTACATTTAACACAAACAGGCTATTACATTTTATACTGTATCAATATCATATCTTCATTTTAAGATTTCGATATAATTTGTGCCTGTTCCATCTCTGTCCGACTGTGTTGAGAAAGCTACTCATTCAAATTAGTGGATTCAGCTATTTCAGCCACACTCGTTGCTGAAAGGTGTACTGTATAAAATCGAGCACATCGCCATGCAATCTCCATAGACAAACATTGGCAGTAGAATGGCCTTAATGAAGAGCTCAGTGACTTTCAACGTGGCACCGTTATAGGATGCCACCTTTCCAACAAGTCAGTTCGTCAAATTTGTGCCTTGCTAGAGCTGCCCCAGTCAACTATAAGTGCTGTTTTTGTGAAGTGGAAACGTCTAGGACAGTGGTTCTTAACCTTGTTGGAGGTACTGACCCCCACCAGTTTCATATGCGCATTCACCGAACCCTTCTTAATTGGAAAAATAAAATTCAAAACATAGGTATATATTTTACTGGTGCACAAAATGAACCGTGCATCAACATCAGTGTTCAAAGAACAAAACCATTAAAACATGATTTTCACACAAAAACAAAAACATAATAATGAATATTTACTGCAAATCAGTGTGACTTCTGCTGTTGCCTTTCAGAGACCAGTTCAGAAATGCGCGGCTTCACCTTGGCAAGTGCCACTCTCATGTCATTTTCGCAACAAAGTCTGTTCCTTTTCTTCGTTTTTATGTCCAGCATCCTCGAAAAGGATTGCTCGCAAAGATATGTTGTAACAAACGGTATGAAAATCTCCAGAGCTTTCTTAGCAATAACAGGGTACGTTACCATTTGTTGACACCAAAACGTTGAGAGCGTTGTTGTTCTAAAGAGTTGCTGTTGAACCTGGCTCTGCTGAATTTCAATGATTTCATCGAGGTATTCATCATTGATATCTGTTGTCTCAACACTAAACGTGAACGGCTGTCTCACCCATGCTGGATATGACTCTCTTGTAGGGAAGTATCCGTCGAGAGACTTTGCAAGCTCATCTAAGTGCGTGGCAATTGCTTCCTTGAATTCAGCGAGCGTTGTGTTCTTGTATTGTCCATCTCCATGCAGCTTAAGGAAGTGTTCTCTTAGTTTTACCGGTGCTAGACTAGAATTACTCAACTTGGCATTGCAAATCAGGCAGTTAGGACGCTGACTCTCATCACGTTCCGTTATACATGTGAATCCATATTGTACATATTCGTCCGACCACTTTCTTTTTTTGCTCGACATAGTTAGTATGAAGGGATTAAAATATTAAGAAAGAAATCACACGACGTACCATCACGACAGTCACAATTCGACTACTGAGCGCGCCAAATTCCCTGCAGCACAGATAGGCCAAGCGATGTTGCGTGATCACCTGCAGCCAATGATGGCCAAGCGGGGCGTGTCATCACGAATCATATGAGTCGGGTGTGTGTCTTGACCTCCGCCGAACCCCTGAGACTGACTCACCGAACCCCTGGGGTTCGATCGAACCCAGGTTAAGAACCACTGGTCTAGGAGCAACACTGCTCAGCCGCGAAGTGGTAGGCCACACAAGCTCACAGAACGGGACCGCCGAATGCTGAATAGCGTAGCGTGTAAACATTGTCTGTCCTCGATTGCAATACAACACTCACTACTGAGTTCCAAACTGCCTCTGGAAGCAACATCAGCACGATAAACTGTTCGTCGCCAATTTGTAAGTCGCTCTGGATAAGAGCGTCTGCTAAATGACGCAAATGTAAATGTTAATTACACATTATCTTAACATCTGACTCCAGAGTGCAATTTGCAGTCGATGACATTTCAGGTTTAGATATGATCATTTATCACAAAGTAGTTTGGATGTAGTGAACTAACTTTGGTTAAGTAAACTGTATTTTTCTTAAATGACTTAAATGTAATGTAAATGTAATTACATAAGGTTGGGCAGCGTACTCTGCTGTCATCGATCGCTAGACCAGAAATAGTCAAAAGTTGAAATTTTTTCCCTACTTCCTCGTTAAGCAGACATAAGCACACTTGGCACCATCGAGATGCGGATGTTTACTTTCTACACAAGTTGTTCTTTTTCAGTTTCGTCCTAAGAACAGATTGTAGTGGTAAAATTAAAAGGTATACATTTTTTGGTGCCATTTAGGCAAAATGGAATTCTAAGCGTCACTCCAGTTAAAACAGGCTCTGCGAACGTTCGATTCCATTCATGCATTTCCATCAATTACTGCACTCATTTGAGATAATTTCCACACTGCCACGATATGGGGGGAAAAACTAGGCCTTATTTTTAACCAAATGTTGCAATTGCGATTTAGATCAAAACACTTTGGTGAACTTTTGGAATCATGGAAATAGAATGTTTATTCTAATTCTATAGTTAGAATATAAATAATAGTGGGCACTTTGAATACAGTGTTGTTTGACATAACAACGAATGAAAATGCCATGGACAAGTTATTGTGTCCAAAGTGATGTGCAGTGTTTCCTAGGGGACCCTATAATCTTTGGCTACATTAAATCTTTATTCATGTAGCCAAGATATTCATGCTTCGCCTATTCCTCTTTGATTTAGAAGACACTGTTGCACAAACAACATGCTGATTTAGGTGCTGGTATCAGCTAGCATTAAGCATCTCCAATCCAAAATTAAATCTAGAATCGGCTTCCTATATCGCAACAAAGCATCCTTCACTCATGCTGCCAAACACACCCTCGTAAAACTGACCATCCTACCGATCCTCGACTTCGGTGATGTCATCTATAATAGCCTCCAACACTCTACTCAACAAACTGGATGCAGTCTATCACAGTGCCATCCGTTTTGTCACCAAAGCCCCATAGACTACCCACCATTGCAACCTGTACGCTCTCGTTGGTTGGCCCTCGCTTCATACTCGTCGCCAAACCCACTGGCTACAGGTTATCTACAAGACTCTGCTAGGTAAAGCACCGCCTTATCTCAGCTCACTGATCACCATAGCAGCACCTACTTGTAGCATGCGCTCCAGCAGGTATATCTCACTGGTCACCCCCAAAGCCAATTCCTCCTTTGGCCACCTCTCCTTCCAGTTCTCTGCTGCCAATGACTGGAACGAACTGCAAAAATCTCTGAAGCTGGAGACTCATAGCTCCCTCACTAGCTTTAAGCACCAGCTGTCAGAGCAGCTCACAGATCACTGCACCTGTACATAGCCCATATGTAAACAGTCCATCTATCTACCTACCTCATCCCCATACTGTATTTATTTATCTTGCTCCTTTGCACCCCAGTATCTCTACTTGCACATTCATCTTCTGCACATCTACCATTCCAGTGTTTAATTGCTATATTGTAATTACTTCGCCATCATGGCCTATTTATTGCCTTAACTTACCTCATTTGCACTCACTGTATATAGACTTTTGTTTTCTTTTGTTCTACCAGATTATTGACTGTATGTTTTGTTTATTCCATGTGTAACTCTGTGTTGTTGTATGTGTCGAATTGCTACGTTTTATCTTGGCCAGGTCGCAGTTGCAAATGAGAACTTGTTCTCAACTAGCCTACCTGGTTAAATAAAGGTGAAATAAAAAAATAAAATAAAAAAGTCAAGCATGTTTCCTCTGCTGAAGGTAGCTAACGTTACCAGTCTAGCAGTGACTACCATGGCATAGGTGAAATTGATTGACAGTGTGTATCCAAAAGATAGATAGCTAACTTGCCTAGTCCAGCTAGGCTAGCAAGCTAGCTAACAATATGTTAACTCTAATCGAGAATCTTGTGAAGAAAATAGTTATTGTATCGCATCGCTTCTCAGCTGTTGTTGAAATAGATTCCCCATCCGTTTAGCCTGAATATCCCTCTGATAATCTTTGGTCACCGTAAGCATCATTCTTGATAGCCACAAACCACTGGCAGCATCTGGGTAAATCTCTGGTTGGTAGAACAGTGAAAGATAACACATTTTTGCTCTTGTTTGTGATTAGCACAGCCAGACAGAACACCACACGGGGATGATGACAAACGTCAGTGAAAAACAAACGTTTAAAAATATAATTGCGTAGAGATGTTCTGAGATTACTGTGTGTCGGTGGTTCGAAGTAAACAATGCCATCAACCAAGTTTGAGTGCACACCCCATCCACCAAGCAGGGCTGTACCTGAATTTGCTATGAATGCCGGAATTTGTGCTTCACTATAAGCAGACGAATAGACAGAAAGTCGAAACTTCCCAATTCTATCAGTGAAATTAAAATGCGCTTTGGTTTGGATGTTTATGACAAAAACATAATGTTGTTAAAATAATACTATATGCCGTGGCAGAGCCAGAGTGAAATTCCCCTTTAAACCAAATGAAGTGTGCACAAGCTTTAACTAAGCTTAAGCCACAGATAATGTAAAGAATACATCTATGGTACAACTCTTTCTTACCATGTGCTAGCTGGCAAGCAACTGGCTATTTTGTCGGGTGGGTTCCACCACTGACGTGTGGGCTAATCACTAGCTAGCTACAGTGGCTTGCGAAAGTATTCACCCCTCTTGGCATTTTTCCTATTTTGTTGCCTTACAACCTGGAATTAAAATAGATTTTTGGGGGGTTTGTATCATTTGATTTACACAACATGCCTACTACCACTTTGAAGATGCAAAATATTTTTTATTGTGAAATAGGACAAAGAAAACGGACAACTTGAGCGTGCATAACTATTCACCCCCCCAAAGTCAATACTTTGTAGAGCCTCCTTTTGCAGCAATTACAGCTGCAAGTCTCTTGGGTTATGTCTCTATAAGCTTGGCACATCTAGCCACTGGGATTCTTGCCCATTCTTCAAGGCAAAACTGCTCCAGATCCTTCAAGTTGGATGGGTTCTGCTGGTGTACAGCAATTTTTAAGTCATTCCACAGATTTTCAATTGGATTGAGGTCTGGGCTTTGACTATGCCATTCCAAGACATTTAAATGTTTCCCCTTAAACAACTCAAGTGTTGCTTTAGCAGTATGCTTAGGGTCATTGTCCTGCTGTAAGGTGAACCAGTCTCTAATCTCTGGAAGTTTGAAACAGGTTTCTCTCAAGAATTTCCCTGTATTTAGAGCCATCCATCATTCCTTCAATTCTGACCAGTTTCCCAGTCCCTGCCGATGAAAAACATCCCCACAGCACGATGCTGCTACCACCATGCTTCAATGTGAGGATGGTGTCCTCGGGGTGATGAGATCTTGGGTTTGCGCCAGACATAGCGGTTTCCTTGATGGCCAAAAAGCTACATTTTAGTCTCATCTGACCGGAGTACTTTCTTCCATATGTTTGGGGAGTCTCCCACATGCCTTTTGACGAACACCAAACATGTTTGCTTATTTTTTTCTGGCCACTCTTCCGTAAAGCCCAGCTCTGTGGAGTGTACGGCTTAAAGTGGTCCTAGGGACAGATACTCCAATCTCCACTGTGGAGCTTTGCAGCTCCTTCAGGGTTATCTTTGATAATTTTGTTGCCTCTCTGATTAATTCCCTCCTTGCCTGGTCCGTGAGTTTTGGTGGGTGGCCTTCTCTTGGCAGGTTTGTTGTGGTGCCATATTCTTTCCATTTTTTAATAATGGATTTAATGGTGCTCTGTGGGATGTTCAAAGTTTCTGATATTGTTTTATAACCCAACCCTGATCTGTACTTCTCCACAACTTTGTCCCTGCCCTGTTTGTAGAGCTCATTGGTCTTCATTGTGCTGCTTGCTTGGTGGTGCAGACTCCCCTTGCTTAGTGGTGCAGACTCTGGGGCCTTTCAGAACAGGTGTATATATACTGAGATCATGTGACACTTAGATTGCACACAGGTGGACTTTATTTAACTAATTATGTGACTTCTGAAGGTAATTGGTTGCACCAGATCTTATTTAGGGACTTCATAGCAAAGGGCTGAATACATCTGCATGCACCACTTTTACAGGTTTTTTTTATATATAATTTTTTGAAACAAGTTCTTTTTTCCATTTCACTTCACCAATTTGGACTATTTTGTGTATGTCCATTACATGAAATCAATTTAAATGATAGGTTGTAATGCAACAAAATAGGAAAAATGCCAGGGGGGGGTGAATTATTTTGCAAGGTATTGTACTTGGCTTGCTGACTAGCTGGGGTTGTGGGGTTAAGCAACGTTAGCTAAAGCAAAAATAGCCAGTTGCCTAGCTGCAAACATGTTTGTTAAAACCAGATGAAGTGTGCACAAGTATTAACTAAAGAATGCAAAGAACACATGTATGGCACAACAACTATTAGCTTTCTTACAATGTGAACAAGTTTTCCACCAGCAGTTGTCTGTTGCCATCACCATTGTTTGCTATAAGGTGAGGGTGGTTGACTCGTGAAGAAACAAATAAATGTATGGATGAAACATGAAATACATTGTGGCCATAAGGATTATCTTGCAAGTTTTGACAACATTTTTGTTTGATTAGAGTTAGCAAGCTAGTCCCATGGGTGAACCCATGCTATGTCTTTGCTCTGCTAGCTATACGCCGAGTGCGGCAGGAAATGCTGGTGCGTTTATTTATTTTTACAAAAGCATGTAGAAAGCGGGTAAAATAAGTATTAAACGATATCATGACGTGCCTATGTCATCGATATCAAACAAAATCGATATAATCGAATTATCGATATTGGTGCCCACCACTAGTCATTACTGTATTAGGCATTGATAACCCACCAAACTTTAATTTACCAATGAAGTTGACTAAGAACATATTCTCCTTTACACCAATGATGAACAACCTGCAGAAGAGTTGCACAGCGTTGTCTTCTGTCTCTGATGTGTGTGTCGTTGTGTTCTGTTCCTGATGTGTGTGTTCCCTCCACCAGGTGGATGATCTGAAGGCCAAGCTGGCCGTGCAGGAGGTGGAGCTCAAGCAGAAGAACGAGGATGCTGACAAGCTCATCGAGGTGGTCGGTGTGGAAACAGAGAAAGTGTCCAAGGAGAAGGTCATAGCCAACGATGAGGAGCTCAAAGTGCAAGTAATCGCCAAGAATGTGGGAGAGAAACAGAGGTCATGTGAAGAGGACTTGGCCAAAGCAGAACCTGCCCTGTTGGCTGCCCAGGAGGCTCTCAACACTCTCAACAAGGTCTGGATGTGTGTGGGGGTTCCTAAAATCCCCAAATGTCCCCACAAGGATAAAACAAGGAAAATTCTCCCTGGAGGGGACATTTCCCACATCCCCATGAAGACAAAGGCTATTTTAAGTTTAGGGGTTTGGGTTAGAATTAGGGTTAGAATTAGAGTTGGGGTAAATGGTTAGTGGTTATAGTTAGGCTTAGGGAATTTGAATGGAAAATCATTTTAGGTCCCCACAAGGATAGAACATAACGTGTGTGTGTGTGTGTGTGTGTGTAAGTATGTATAGAGCTTTCAACACATTCTAGGATAGTTAACCTCTGGGCTAGCCAAATTCAAAACAACAAAAATCTCATAATTAAAATTCCTCAAACATACAAGTATTATACACCATTTTAAAGATGAACTTCTCATTAATCCAACCACAGTGTCCAATTTCAAAAAGGCTTTACGGAGAAAGCATTCCTTGCGATTATGTTAGGTCAGCGCCTAGTCACAAGAAAACATACAGCTATTTTCCAGCCAAAGAGAGGAGTCACAAAAAGCAGAAATAGAGATAAAATGAATCACTAACCTTTGATGATCTTCATCAGATGGCACTCATAGGACTTCATGTTACACAATACATGGATGTTTTGTTCGATAAAGTTCATATTTATATCCAAAAATCTCAGTTTACATTGGCGCGTTATGTTCAGTAATGTTTTGCCTCCAAAACATCCAGTGATTTTGCAGGGAGCCACATCAATTTACAGAAATACTCATTATAAACGTTGATATAAGATACAAGTGTTTTACATAGAATTAAAGATACACTTCTCCTTAATGCAACCGCTGTGTCAGATTTCAAAAAAGCTTTACGACAAAAGCACACCATGCCATAATCTGAGTACAGCGCTCAGACACCAAAACAAGCCATACAGATACCCGCCATGTTGTGGAGTCAACAGAAGTCAGAAATAGTGTTATAAATATTCACTTACCTTTGATGATCTTCATCGGAATGCACTCCCAGGAATCCCAGTTCCACAATAAATGTTTGTTTTGTTCGATAAAGTTCATCTTTATGTCCAAATACCTCCATTTTGTTTGCGCGTTTAGTCCAGCATTCCAAATTCACAAAGCGCGCGCGTTTAGTCCAGACGAAAAGTCAAAATAGTTCCATTACAGTTCGTAGAAACATGTCAAACGATGTATAGAATCAATCTTTAGGATGTTTTTATCATAAATCTTCAATAATATTCCAACCGGACAATTCCTTTGTCTTCAGAAAGGAAAGGGAATGTGGCTTGCACTCACGGCTGCGCGCATGACTGAGCTCATGCCTTTCTGCCAGACACCTGATTCCAATAGCTCTTATTCTCTCCCCATTCTCAGTAGAAGCCTGAAACGACGTTCTAAAGACTGTTGACACCTAGTGGAAGCCTTAGGAAGTGCAATATGACCCCACAGAAACTGTATATTGGATAGGCAATCACTTGAAAAACTACAAACCTCAGATTTCCCACTTCCTGGTTGGATTTTTTCTCAGGTTTTTGCCTGCCATATGAGTTCTGTTATACTCACAGACATCATTCAAACAGTTTTAGATACTTCAGAGTGTTTTCTATCCAAATCTACTAATTATATGCATATTCTAGCTTTTGGGCCTGAGTAGCAGGCAGTTTACTCTGGGCACCTCATTCATCCAAGCTACTCAATACTACCCCCCTTTCCCAAAGAAGTTAACAAGATTAGTAGGAATCGAGCATTGAAACTACTGTAGTGAGCCTAAAATGCCGAAGAGCGTATGTATGTGTTGTTCAGTGAGTTAAGTGACTCTGTGTGTCATATAACCTGTCTGTTCCCGCTGTACTGCAGAACAACCTGACAGAGTTGAAGTCGTTTGGCTCACCTCCGGAGGCGGTGGTGAACGTGATGGGTGCTGTGATGATCCTGATGGCCCCCGGAGGGAAGGTGCCCAAAGACAAGAGCTGGAAGGCTGCCAAGAACACCATGGCCAAGGTGGACGCCTTCCTGGACGCCCTGATCAACTACAACAAGGAGAACATCCCTGACACCTGCATTAAGGCCTTCCAGTGAGAAACACAAACCTAGCTGACATCCAAACACTTTGGCTGATTCATCAGGAAATCTTTATTTCTCTGAAGATTTGAGTCCCTTTTCCCCTTATTTTCTTTTATATCTTGTTGATGATAGATTTTGTGTGTATCTTCTCTTTATTCCCTGTGCAGACCGTTTAAGAACGACCCCACGTTCGAGCCAGAATACATCCGCTCTAAGTCACTTGCTGCTGCAGGTCTGTGTTCGTGGTGCATCAACATTGTAATGTTCTACGAGGTGTACTGTGATGTGGAGCCCAAACGCCAGACTCTGGCCCAGGCCAATGCTGAGCTGGCCGCTGCCTTGGACAAACTCTCCATCATCAAGACCAAGATCAATGTGAGAGAATACAATAGAATTATTACAAAACCGATTAACTAGCCTTCTAATATAGTTGCACTCGCTAAATCTAGGGGTCTTAGTCCTAGTTAACTGGCCTGTAACCTGATTTAAGATGTGCATCTACAGTGAGCTTCAAAAGTATTGGGACAGTGACATTTTTGGGGGAACTCTTTACTCCAGCACTTTGGATTTGAAATGATACAATGACTAAAAGGTTAGAGTGCAGACTGTCAGTTTTAATTTGAGGGTATTTTCATCAATATCAGGTGAACTGTTTAGAAATTATAGCACTTTTTGGACATAATTCCCCCATTTTAGGGGACCAAAAGTATTTGGCGAATTCCCTTATATATGACCGATCGGCTCGATTTGAAATTGTGTTTTTTACATTGGATAAAAGGAGAGACTTAGAGCTAGGAAATGGCATATCATACACTACAGTTGAGGAACAATGGGAAAGTAATTTTGCTTTGAAAGTTGATAAACTTGTAACCTCACTTTTGAGAAAATGGCACTATGTTTTTGTACCTACCTTCTTTGTTTACACCCATTCAGCATCGTTCACACCCTCTTAAAAGCTTTAGCCCCACCCATCTCTTTAAGGATTCACATGTGAGGCTATGTAGTAAACAACCAAAGATTTCAAGACTAAAGGCTGGCTTATACTATGGGTTTGTTCGTACATTTAATCTGGAGTGCCAGAGTGTGCTCTGGGTGTTCGTAAATTCAGAGTGTTTCGCCTCTCGGAGCGTTCAGAGCGCACACTGGACGCTCTGGCCGAAAAGTAGGGTTGGTCAAAGCGTTCTGACCCAACAACAGCAGTCAAGCACCCAAGCTAACTGGCTAACGTTGACTAGCCTGCTAGCTACTGCCAAACAAAAATGAGAGAACAGCTCACTCTGACCATTTTACTAGCCCTAGACCTGGTTAGGCTGTTTTATGTTATCCAGAGCGTTGGTGAATGCAACTGTGCTGCTGGCAACAATTTAATTATGCTTTTTGCCAATGTCTACTGACACAGCCATATTCAACGGGTGTTGAGCGTTCGTAAATTCGTCAGTTATTCTGCGCTCTGGCACACTCAGATGAGAGTGCTCTGAAATCGGAGTAGATAGCCAGAGCGAATTTACCAGTTACTTCAAACAACAGTTGTTGCAGTGACATCATAAACATTCTATTGAAATAGTTACTTGCATAGTAGAGTCTGTTGTTTAGACATGTAGCTAGCTAGCTAAACAATGAACCATAATCCCAACTCATAACGTTACTACCCTGCATGAATCTGCAGGTAGCTAACCAACCATGTTAGCTAGCTAACCTTAGGCTACAACTAGCAATGCAAATGGCTCTGAGATACAAATAATATTACTACACAGATCATACGCGTAACGTTAGCTAGCTAGCCAGCTAACGTTAGCTAGCTAGCTAACAGTACACTTTAACTTGAAATGAAAACAACTTTCTGATAAAATTAGAAAGGCGTAATATCTGAAAATGTAGCTTGCTAGACTCTCTTACCCGTATACATGGATGAATGCTTCTCCCTCTCTTTGTCACGGTTGCCTTTAGTTTGAAGATATAATCCGGAGACAGGTGTTTTATTAAACAGCCTTCTGTGTGTTCTCTTTTCGACTCCGTCTACATGTTTGCCATCAAACGTCAGAATTTTCTCCATCTCCTTTGCTATTATACTTTAATTCCATTGATTTCAAAACTCGGTCCTCCAGAAAGTGGAGAGCGACACTTATTCAGTTCTACTACGTGATATCTTTAAAAAAAAGCTGTGTTAGAAAGGATTACCCACACATATTGACCAGCTCATATTATAGACAGAAGGTGGACCAATCCAAACTCATCTCTCGGCATGTCCGGCCCACTCATTATCTCAGCCAATCATGGCTAGCGGGAAGGATGCTGTCTTTTTCCATGGCTAAACCAACTAGGCTCGTAATTTAACAATTGTATTTGCATTTACAGATGTCATACAAGTGTGTTATTAAGGCACATGAAAGTTCACATGTTCCAGAAGGCATTTCTGCCAAAAAACGTTCAAATGGCTCTCCTGTGAAGTAGTGACCCACGACATACACCTAGTTTCCTGAAACGAGTCACATATGTGTATTAAAGTAGTCAAAGGTTTAGTCCCATATTCTAAGCACGCAATGATTCTACAAACTTGTTGGATGCATTTGCTGTTTGTTTTGGTTGTGTTTCAGATTATTTTGTGCCCAATAGAAATGAATGGTAAGTAATGTATTGTGTCATTTTGGAATCACATTTATTGTAAATAATAATAATAGAATATGTTTCTAAACACTTCTACGTTAATGTGGATGCTACCATGATTACGGATAGTCCTGAATGAATCGTGAATCGTGTGATGAGTGAGAAACTTAGATGCAGAAATATAATACACCCCCAAAATGCTAACCTCCCCTGTTATTGTAATAGTGAGAGGTTAGCAATGCGTGTCTTGGTGGTATGATATTTGTGCATCTGTAACTTTCTCACATCATTATTTTTGATTAATTTAGATTCACCTGATATGGATAAAATTACCCTCAAATTAAAGCTGACAGTGCACTTTAACCTCATAGTCATTGGATCATTTTAAATCCAAAGTACTAGAGTACAGAGCCAAAACAACCCCGATTCTTTTGGAGCTCACTGTATGTGAGAAATCAGCGTATGTGCCAAGGTGTTGAATGTATGTACCCAGGAGACATCTACCTTACCTTAAAGGGCAGCTCCGCCACTTTTCAACCTCATATTCATTATCTCCAGCACCAGCCAGTGCTTTTCGGTCTTATGTTCCAAAATGAAATGGTGTTTCTGGCATTGGATAAAAGTACAGACTCAAAGCTTTAAAATATTATATCATACACTGCAACAATGTGAAAGTAATGCTGCTTTGAAAGTTGATCAAATTGTCACCCTACTTTTGAGGAATGGCCCTTGAAAAGTTTTTACACTTCTTTGTTCACACCTGTTATAAGCCTTAGCCCCATCCATCTCTTTAAAGATTCACATGTGAGCTAGTGTAGTAAACAACCAAAGATTTCAAGACTAAAAGTAGTGAAAGTAGTTGCCTATATTAAGGAAAAACTCCAGGTAAAAATACACTTTATAAAGACTGTAAGATCAATAAAAGTAGTGCTAATCATGTTGGTGGTAATTGAAATAATCAAAAGATGTTGTTTTTGCTTTATATACCAAGTGTTGTCATCGATTCCTTGTGGAGACTCCACACCGCTGCTTTTGTCACATGAGATGGCAGCAGCTTTGCGCCAATGTTATTGTGTTCTGGGTGGCGTCCTGGTAATACTATTGCATTATCCTCTGCATAGTTGTTGAAGTTCACAACTCGCTGCAAATCCTCATGCTTCAGGTGTAACCTGTACTTGCTTGGGCCGGCACTCTTTTTGATAGGAGGCATTAGACCATTATCCTTGCATCGTTAAGTTGAGAGGACTAGAAATCAAATGTTGAGTCAACTTAAAAAATCAAGGCAATCAGCTGCAATACGATTTCTAGTTTACTCAACTTTGACAAATGTGTTGAGACAACTCATGAATGTATGTTAGCAGAGATTTTCTTACACAAAGTTGAGTGAACTAGAAATCATATTGCAGCTGGTTTCCTTGATTTGACTCAAGTTGACATAAACTTACAGTGTAGAATGGAATAATTCCATTGTGAAACAGAAATGTGCCTTGTTGCTGTCTTTCTATTCTCACCCTCCCGGTCTTATTATCCATGAAAGAGGGATGTTGTTGTCTTGTATTTAGCAACTGAATGCTAACCTGGCCAAACTGACGTCGGAGTTTGAGAAGGCCACATCGGACAAGCTGAGGTGTCAACAGGAAGCAGACGCCACCAATCAGACCATCTCCCTGGCCAACAGGTGACGTGCAGCTACAGTACAGTACAGCACAGCACAGCACAACAAAACACAACCACAGACACGGGATGACACTCACTGCCTGTGCCTTCCTGGTTAAATTCAAACTGTCTCTTTGAACATTTGATTCAGTTTAAGTATAGAGATGATATTTTAATATTTTTAGAATTTGAAATTATATCTTTCATTTAATAAGATTTAGTCTACCATCTTTGATAACTGTCATATTGACACATGTGGTGTGACTGTGTTTCTCTCTCTGGCAGGCTGGTGGGAGGTCTGGCCTCAGAGAAGGTGCGTTGGTCAGAGTCGGTGGCCCAGTTTAAGATCCAGGAGAAGACTCTGAGTGGTGACGTCATGCTCATCTCTGCCTTCGTCTCCTACGTGGGCTACTTCACCAAGAAGTACCGCATTGAACTCATGGACAAGTACTGGCTGCCCTACCTCAAAGAGCTCAAGGTACACCACACCTAACACTACCTCAAAGAGCTCAAGGTACACCACACCTAACACTACCTCAAAGAGCTCAAGGTACACCACACCTAACACTACCTTAAAGAGCTCAAGGTACACCACACCTAACACTACCTTAAAGAGCTCAAGGTACACCACACCTAACACTACCTTAAAGAGCTCAAGGTACACCACACACCACACACTCCTAACACTACCTCAGCGAGCTCAAGGTACACCACACACTCCTAACACTACCTCAGAGAGTTCAAGGTACACTCCTAACACTACCTCAAAGAGCTCAAGGTACATGACACACTCCTAACACTACCTAAGAGAGCTCAAGGTACACCACACACTCCTAACACTACCTCAGAGAGTTCAAGGTACACCACACACTCCTGGCTCAGCACACAAACCATACGTCAGTAACAGAAACATCACAGTCAGACCCGGGTCACTGAATGAATAGAATGATAAATCAGTTCAACATGACTTAATCACCTGAAAGGAGATTGACTTGCATGAGTGTGTTATCAATTAAACATTTGCTAAACAGCAAAGTGATGCAGATGTAGTATACTGTAGTAATCTCCTGTTCCACTCCTCCCTCTCCCAGGTCCCCATCCCGATCACAGAGGGGCTGGATCCCCTGATGTTGCTGACAGATGACGCAGACATCGCTGCCTGGAGCAACCAGGGCTTGCCTAGTGACCGCATGTCCATTGAGAACGCCACTATCCTGTGCAACACAGAGCGCTGGCCGCTCATCGTGGATGCCCAGCTCCAGGGAATCAAGTGGATCAAAAGGAAATACGGAGACAACCTCAAAGTCATCCGGCTGGGACAGAAAGGGTCAGTCCTTCTCACACACAGTCCAGATAGAGTAGCCAGTGTGTGGTCTTGTAGACCAGGCATTGATATACTACCTATCCTGTGTGTGTGTGTGCAGGTACCTGGACAGCATCGAGAGCGCTGTGTCTAACGGAGACACTCTGCTGATAGAGAACATCAGTGAGAATGTAGAACCCGTCCTGGACCCTTTACTGGGCAGGAACACCATCAAGAAGGGCAAGTAAGTCACCACATCATCGCCTCTATATACCACTTACAGCCCTCTGACACCCCTCCCTGGGCCACTATGACTCCTCACAATGTCTGCATCCCATATTCCCTATTTAGTGCACTACTTTTGACCAGGTAGTAGTGCGATATATATTATTTTGACCAGTCAAAAGTAGTCCACTGCTTAGGAATACGGTGCCATTTCGGACACACACAATGGCTCCACATAGGGCTGGGGTGTCAAACTAATTTTCCTTGCGGACCACATTCGGTTTTCACTGAGGTCCGGAGGGCCACACCTAAAATTTATTATATTTCTTTGCTGTCCAATAAAAAAAAATTGTCCTTCAGTCTTTCTCATGCATTCTGTCTGGCAGGTACATCCGGATAGGAGACAAGGAGGTAGAGTACAGCCCTAGCTTCCGTCTTATCCTGCACACTAAGTACTTCAACCCTCACTACAAGCCTGAGATGCAGGCTCAGTGTACACTCATCAACTTCCTGGTTACCAGAGACGGGCTGGAGGACCAGCTGCTAGCCGCCGTGGTCGCTAAGGAACGGCCAGACCTGGAAGAGCTCAAGGTGACAAAAAGCCTTTTTTTATACCTAGAGCTAGCATGCGTCCTTTGTTCTGATCTGATCTACATTCTGATTGTAGCTGTTGCATCTACACATGGTAGTAAAATGTCTCTTATCCGTCCACTGTGTCCACATTGTGACCAGATATCCTCCCTGTATGCAAATTATTTGAAAGGTATTCTTCCACACTTGTAAGCCTGCATTTATACAGGCAGCCCAATTCTGATATTTTTTTACACTAATTGGTCTTTTGACCAATCACATCAGATCTTTTTTTTTTTTTAAATGTCAATTTGGCTGCCTGTATAAACGCAGCCTAAGATATCTCACAATGCCTGTCTGACTACTTCCGGACGTGGTCGGGAACATCTAATCACAATCCAATCACAATGTCTTTTAGTTGTCTACACCTGTAGAAGACATATTATAGGCAGGGGTGTAGAGCGTGGGGGAGCGGCGCTCCCTTACTTTTTCCAATTTGAGAATAACTAGAGGTGGCAAAACTATTTCTGGAAAAAGTATTCTAAATCAAATATACTAAATAACCACTCAAATTCCATGAAAAATTATAGAATGACAAACCAAATAAATATGTATAGCAGCCTAGAGTTAGGTAAATGGTGGTTTGTTCCCTGTCTTCTCTCTGGCGGTGGGGAGAAGAATGAAGAACTGTAGGCTATGGCGGAGGCCATGCTGGGTGGCGAGCTCTTTCGGTCTAACTTCGAAGCGCACTTTGAGCAGGCCAAATCCAACTTAACAAGAACAGCAACAGACAGAAAACTCTGAGGGGTTTGTTAAAACGGCTGTCCTCAAAACGGTTTGTTATGGACTTGGGCCGTCTTGTCTTAAATTCAGTTTTCCATGGTCTTAAAAAATGCGACCGGAGATGAATACAGTGTTTCCGCTATGTTGTGCAGCTGCTTAATTGTTGACACCATGACAAAATCCGAAATAAAAAAAATAAACATCAAATCATAGCCTACTCCTACCAAGGCGCATTTTCAAGATGCTAGAGAGCTCCCACATGTAGCCTACAACTCTGTGTGTGCATGTGCCTCTGCAAGTCTGCTGTTGCCAGATCAGAGAGTAAGGTAGGCTACAAAATAGATAGCCAATTCGAAACATTGCTTGTTGCTAGGGTAGTTAGTTCACTCGTTAGCTTGCTAGTTAACTATTTAGCTATTAAATGATTTGGTCGGGCCTCCCGAGTGGCGCAGCGGTCTAAGGCACTGCAGTTCTTGAGGCGTGACTACAAATCCGGGTTTGGTCCCGGGCTGTGTGGCAGCCGGCCGCGACCGGTAGACCCATGAGGCGACGCACAACTGGCCCAGCATCGTCCGCGTTCGGGGAAGGTTAATCCAGACGGGATTTCCTTGTCCCATCGCACTCTAGCGACTGTTGTGGCGGGCCGGGCGCACTGACACGGTCGCCAGTTGTACGGTTTTTCTTCCGACACATTGGTGTGGCTGGCTTCCGGGTTAAGCGAGCAATGTGTCAAAAGCAGTGCATCTTGGCAGGGTTGTGTTTCGGAGGATGCATGGCTCTCGACCTTCGCATCTCCCGAGTCCGTACAGGAGTTGCAGTGATGGGACAAGACTGTAACTACCAATCAGATATCACGAAATTGGGGAGAAAAAGGGGGGGGAAAAGAAAATAAATTGGGTGAAACAGTATAGTGCATTATCTTCATAATTCCTATAATGAAATGTGTCTGCCCTGCCCATGTGCCTGTTTCACTGGGGCATGCTGCAGTGATAATGAGCAAGCCACTTTTTACCACTGCGCTCCTGTAAAAAAAATGTTTTCTGATTCTAGCTATAAGAAAAAAACAGCTATCCTGTGTAATAATACTTGACACAGTTGAAGAGAGGATGTTCTCAGGTTTGTGCAGGTATATTTTTTATTTCTCAGCTGTGTATTTTACAACCAAGAGATTTGATTTGACATGGATTTGAGATACTGAGACGCACGGAATGAGGATTGGCCTCAAAATTTGTATTAAATTGCATTTCAAGTGGCATTAAAAAATTATTAAATTCAACTTGATGGAACCTGCAGATACCCTTGTAATAAATAAAATAAACAAAACACAAACAACGGACCCACATGAAAACAGAGTCAATAACACCTGAGGAGAGAACCAAGGGGAGTGACAGATATAGGGAAGATAATCACGGAGGTGATGGAGTCCAGGTGAGTGTAATGAGGCCCAGGTGCTCGAGACTATGGTGACAGGTGTGTGGGATAATCAGCAGAGGCCGGAGAGGGAGTATACGTAACAGTACCCCCTCCCCGACGCCCGGCTCCAAATGAACCCGGGGATCAGAAGTGGACCAGTCACCCCTGCTGATGTTCGAGAACCTGTCACGCCAGCTGAGGCGTGGGATCTTGTCGAGTCAGCTGGGGCGCGGGAACCTGACAGATTGGTTGAGTCAGGGGAGCCTGGCGATCTGGTTGAGGCATGAGAACCTGAAGAGCCGGTGGAATCAGGGGAGCCTGGCGATCCGGCGGAGGCATGAAATCCTGACGAGCTGGCTGAGGCAGGGTAGCCTGGCGATCTGGCTGAGGCATGATAGCTCGGCGATCCGGCTAAGGCAGGGGAGCCCGGCGATCCGGCTGAGGCATGAGAGCCTGTAGCAGTTCCCGGACCCGACGTCATTGCACTGACACAAAAAATGAAATACAAAAAAACACTCCCTGATGCTTCCCTTTGGTGAGGTGTTATTCTGTAACGAGTGCACTGAGAGTCGGGAAGCAAGTTCAGGTAGTGAGTGTTTTTAATAAATAATATAAACACAAACAATGCACCAACATGAAAAGAGTCAATAACACCTGAGGAGAGAACCAAGGGGAGTGATAGATATAGGGAAGATAATCAAGAAGGTGATGGAGTCCAGGTGAGACAGGTGTGCGGAATAATCAGCAGCCTGATGACCTAGAGGCCGGAGAGGGAGTATACGTGACAACATCAAATCAATTGCATGTGCTCTATTGCTCTGAATTTGCTCTCAATTGATAATTGATAATATTGGAAGAAAAAGTACAACAAAACAAAAATCTGTGTGGCCCTCTGAATGATTGTTTCAACCCAAAGTGGCCCCCTAACAAAAAATTGTGAGTAACACTGCTCTAGTGAAAGGAGCATAAACTGCACTGATTCCAGCAAAATATGCCAAGGCGCTGAAGAATGAGCTGCCTCATGCTAGCTAGCAGGAAAACAACGAGGACACATTCAATGTATTGGTATTTAGCTATGTTTTCAGCGATTGTAGGGCTCTAGCCATTAAATTCTGGTAATTGTCTCGCCCCCATGTGTTTCCTCAGTGAATGGTCCTTGCTATCCCTCCCTCTCTCCCCCCCATTGAAGTTGACATTTAAAATGGTAAGGGATTAAGGTTTAGCATAGGGACATCCCAAGGATCCCAGGATAGCACTAACCTTCAGTGAAAGGTGTCAAGTAGCTGGCTAGCTAGCTAGCAATTGTCATGTGAATTTGGACCAGTCCCTTACAAATGACAATGAACCCATACATCAAAACCTAATTCAAGAAGATAATTCAAGAACATTTAATTGCACATTCCTATGAAACTGATTGAATTCAATCAAATGATTGGCATGCAGTTTGGGTAAAAACAGTCAAAAGTGATTGACAGTGATGATGGCCTATTTTGAAATTAGGTGTGCCTAACTTAGTGTCTAAGGATATTAAAAGTTATTGAGACAATATGTGTGGGCATAGGCAGACATTGCAATTGGAGGGTGCATTTTAGCCATATTCTATATTGGTAGGTTACATCTGTCGGTAGAACGTTTGGGTTAGGAAATGATGACGTCAATTACTTTTTTTTGCGCTCCCTCAACTACAAAAATAGTACTACACCACTGATTATAGTACACAATAATATGCAATTATGAATGTGAGATGCATTCAATAGAAAGGTTGAATCTTACTACAGTATCCAGTGTTAACGTAAGGAAATAAGGCTTCAGACAGATGTGAACACAATAATGACTTAAAATGATATGCTGTATGTAATAGGCTTCTATTACATCTAAAGGATAATGCAGTATAAGAGAACATGAATTAAAAAGCAGAATACAGCTGCAGTGTCTACACTGCTACACAATACAAGTTATTCTATGTAAACATAGACGGTAAACTATAAAGTGGCCTGTAAGGACACGTGACCACTGCAAGGCGCAATAACTGCATACTCACGTTTTTTATTACGCCTCATGTCCACCAAATGCATCAAACTCTGCGTTTCGGCGGTAGTCATTGATTGTCAATGGAGCAGTCCACAACGCTACATTGGTGGTGCGGCACTAGGCTGCGGTGCGTTCTGTGTACCGCATGCGTTCAATACATTCAACTCCTGCACGTTGCTTTACAGTGCGCTGGCACAAACAGAAGTACACACACAGACTCCAACTAGCTAGCTTTTAGCTAGTTGAAAAGCAAAGCACATGTGCATCAAGTATGGAAAATGCGGGCTAGACATTGGGCAAAACACATGCATCTGGTGGACATTGCGCATTAGTCGTATAGGGATACACTGTCCAACGACATGCTTACTTGCAGGTATCTTCTTGACAATGCTACAACAATAAGAAATAATAAAATATAAGAATACGAACATAAAGTAAATTGCTTAGTAGAATAGAATAAACATTTTAGCATAAGTATAATACAGGAATGCACAATTTATAGTCCAATATGAACACGTGTTTTGGGGAAGGGAGGAACTGGAATGTTTACTCAAAACAAAAAGTTATAAAAGTATGCTTGACATTTAGAGAATAAATCATATCTAGTGTAACGGTCGTCGTACATAGTGGACCAAGGCACAGCGGGTCGAGGGCTCATAGTGACTTTTATTGAACACAAACAAAACAAGAAAAATGATCGATCGAACGAACAGGATTGCAGGCTACTCATACAGCTATGCAAACAACAACTTCCCACAAAGGGACAGGTGAAACAGGGCTACCTAAGTATGACTCTCAATCAGCAACAACGATGTACAGCTGTTCCTGATTGAGAGCCATACCAGGCCAACAAAGAAATACACAACATAGAAAACCATAGAAATACAAAACAAGAACATTACCCAAAAACCCCGGAACACATAAATCAAACACCCCTCTTACATAAATACATATCCCATTAAACCCCGAACCACATAAATCAAATACGCCCTGACCAAACTACAATAACCAATAACCCCTTATACTGGTCAGGACGTGACATCTAGTTTGATGATTCTGTGACAAACGGTGAATTAGTTATTGATTTATACATCTTTAAATTGCATTTTATAGATTTTATGTATTTCTATAAAATCTAAACTGGAATTTGTATTCAAAACAAAGGTTGTAAAAGCATGCTAGACATTTAGAGAATGAATAATATCTACTTTGATGATTCTGTGACAAGCAGTGAATTAGTTAGTGATTTTTACTATTGTAAATGGATTTTGGTGAATATCTGATGAATGTCTGATGAATGTCTGTTGAATGAGTGAATATAAAACCCACTTTACCTCGGTAATATTCTTATAGGCCTACATAAAGACACATAACTGCAATGCACCGTGTGCATGACGCATAGAACATTTTTAGCCTGGCTAACTAGCTAGCTAGTAATGACGATGCATAAGCAACTTACAACTCAATAATAACCCCCTCGAATTACTTCATCCCCCGACAGCATACAGAAAACATCACATACAGTATTACTACTCACTTTTAGATGCACGCACAAATACAGTTAAACATGCTGCAACTGACTGGAGGTGGGACTTAGAACGAGCAGGCTAAATAGAATGTCTCTGATTGGATAGAAAGTCAGGGGTGATTGACTGATGAGCTGTCGGCCATTCTAACTAAAGGAACAAACTAGGGGTGCATAGGGTAATCTAAATATGAAGACCTGAGTGGAAGCTCCTCAGAAGAGGAAATGAGGGAACATCCTCCTCAGTGATTTTCATAAAAATAAAAATAATGAAACATTAAAGTGATCCTTTTTAGATAAAACTATACAAAATATATTCACGTCACCAAATAATTGATTAAAACACACTGTTTTGCAATGCAGGTCTACAGTAGCCTCAACAGCACTCTGTAGGGTAGCACCATGGTGTAGCCGGAGGATAGCTAGTTTCCGTCCTCCTCTTGGTACATTGACTTCAATACAAAACCTAGGAGACTCATGTAGGGCTGGGCGATATGGCCAAAATATTATATCACTGTATTAAAAAAAATAAAAATGGATGGTATGACGGTATTTGACGGTACTTTTAGTTTTTGAATAATAAAAGTTCTACATTTGCTTTTTGAGTAGTGAGTGATCCTAGTGCTTTATGAGTAGTGAGTGATCCTAGTGTAACAGTATAGCTTCTGTTCCTCTCCTCACCCCTACCTGGGCTCGAACCAGGGACCCTCTGCACACATCGACGACAGCCACCCTCGAAGCATTGTTACCCATCGCTCCACAAAAGTCGCGGCCGTTGCAGAGCAAGGGGAACAACTACTTCAAGGTCTCAGAGCGAGTGACGTCACCGATTGAAACGCTATTAGCGCACAGCCTGCTAACTAGCTAGCCATTTCACATCGGTGTGGCAACACATACATTCTAAGTGATTTCAATGAGCCTTTCTCCATTCTTATTGTTTTATACTGTTCAATTCAACTTCAACCAAAACAAGTTTCAGCACTTATCATTTATGCATTTCCTGCACTCAGTTGCAGTGGTGGAAAAAGTACCCAATTGACATACTTGAGTAAAAGTAAAGATAAGATAATAAAAAATTGTAAAAGTGAAAGTCACCCAGTAAAATATTACTTGAGTAAGAGTCTAAAAGTATTTGGTTTTAAATATACTTAAGTATCAAAAGTAAATGTAATTGATAAAATGTACTTAAGTATAAAAGGTAAAAGTATAAATCATTTCAAATTCCTTATATTAAGCAAACCAGATGGCACCATTTTCTTTTTTTCTTTTTTATTTACGGATAGCCAGGGGAACACTCCAACACTCAGACATACAGTGGGGGTAAAAAGTATTTAATCCCCTGCTGATTTTGTACGTTTGACCACTGACAAAGAAAGGATCAGTCTATAATTTTAATGGTAGGTTTATTTGAACAGTGAGAGACAAAATAACAACAAAAATATCCAGAAAAATGCATATCAGAAATGTTATAAATTGATTTGCATTTTAATGAGGGAAATAAGTATTTGACCCCCTCTCAATCAGAAAGATTTCGAGCTCCCAGGTGTCTTTTATACAGGTAACGAGCTGAGATTAGGAGCACACTCTTAAAGGGAGTGCTCCTAACCGCAGCTTGCTACCTGTAAAAAAGACACCTGTCCACAGAAGCAATCAATCAATCAGATTCCAAACTCTCCACCATGGCCAAGACCAAAGAGCTCTCCAATGATGTCAGGGACAAGATTGTAGACCTACACAAGGCTGGAATGGGCTACAAGACCATCGCCAAGCAGCTTGGTGAGAAGATGACAACATTTGGTGCGATTATTCGCAAATGGAAGAAACACAAAAGAACTGTCAATCTCTCTCGGCCTGGGGCTCCATGCAAGATCTCACCTCGTGGAGTTGCAATGATCATGAGAACGGTGAGGAATCAGCCCAGAACTACACGGGAGGATCTTGTCAATGATCTCAAGGCAGCTGGGACCACAGTCACCAAGAAAACAATTGGTAACACACTACGCCGTGAAGGACTGAAATCCCGCAGCGCCCGCATGGTCCCCCTGCTCAAGAATACATATACATGCCCGTCTGAAGTTTGCCAATGAACATCTGAATGACTCAGAGGACAACTGGTGAAAGTGTTGTGGTCAGATGAGACCAAAATGGAGCTCTTTAACATCAACTCAACTCGCCGTGTTTGGAGGAGGAGGAATGCTGACTATGACCCCAAGAACACCATCCCCACCGTCAATCATGGAGGTGGAAACATTATGCTTTGGGGGTGTTTTTCTGCTAAGGGGACAGGACAACTTCACCGCATCAAAGGGACGATGGACGGGGCCATGTACCGTCAAATCTTGGGTGAGAACCTCCTTCCCTCAGCTAGGGCATTGAAAATGGGTTGTGGATGGGTATTCCAGCATGACAATGACCCAAAACACACGGCCAAGGCAACAAAGGAGTGGCTCAAGAAGAAGCACATTAAGGTCCTGGAGTGGCCTAGCCAGTCTCCAGACCTTAATCTCATAGAAAATCTGTAGAGGGAGCTGAATGTTCGAGTTGCCAAACGTCAGCCTCGAAACCTTAATGACTTGGAGAAGATCTGCAAAGAGGAGTGGGACAAAATCCCTCCTGAGATGTGTGCAAACCTGGTGGCCAACTACAAGAAATGTCTGACCTTTGTGATTGCCAACAAGGGTTTTGCCACCAAGTACTAAGTCATGTTTTGCAGAAGTGTCAAATACTTATTTCCCTCATTAAAATGCAAATCATTTTATAACATTTTTGACATGCATTTTTCAGGATTTTTTTATTGTTATTCTGTCTCTCACTGTTCAAATAAACCTACTATTAAAATTATAGACTGATCATTTCTTTGTAAGTGGGAAACCGTACAAAATCAGCAGGGGATCAAATACTTTTTTCCCCCACTGTAATTTACAAACAAAGCATTTGTGTTTAGTGAGTCCTCCAGATCAGAGGCAGTAGATGACTAGGGATGTTCTCTTGATAAGTGCGTGAATTGGACCATTTTCCTGTCCTGATAAGCATTCAAAATGTAACGAGTACTTTTAGGTGTCAGGGAAAATGTATGGAGTAAAAAGTACAGTATTTTCTTTAGGAATGTAGTGAAGTAAAAGTAGTCAAAAATAAAAATAGTAAAGTACAGATACCAAAAAAATGACTTAAGTAAAAATACTTGCAAGTAGTACTGAAGTAGTACTTGAATGTATTTTTACTTAAATACTTTACACCACTGCTCAATTGAGATAATTTCCACACTGCCACATAGCGCTGCACAATATGGGCAAATAATCTAGGATTTATTTTTAACCAAATGTTGCAATTGCGATTTGACTTGGGAATTCGAGCAAAACTGTTGGAATCATGGAAATAGAATGACTATTCTAATTCTATAGTTAGAATATAATAGTGAGCACTTTGAATACAGTGTTGTTTGAGATGACAACGAAATAAAATGCCAGGTAGGAGTTATTGTGACAGGGTAGGAACTGTTTTGATAAGAGTTTCCTAGGGGACCATATTAGCTTTGGCTACATTGCATGCTTTCTCTTAGCAACTTCGTGTAGCTAACATATTCTTGCTTTGGATATTCCTCTTTGATTTAGAAGATACTGTTGCATAAACAACATGCTGATTTAGGAGTTCACCATCCCTGGTATTATCAGGCTGTATTAGCTAGCTACGTTTGCTCTTACTCAGTACATTTATTTTCCAGCTAGCTATTAGTATTAGCGGCTAACATTTTGTGTCTCACAAGATTTAGAGCAACTTGCTAAGAAAAGACAAACTAGCTGATGTAAGAAACACAAGCTTCTGGTGTCATTGTAGAACGCTAGTGGATTTATATTAAGAAGCAAAGTGAAAACAGCATTGTTATCAACATTTTTGCATGTGCTGCATTGACCATGCAGACTAAACAAGTGTCTCGTGGTTGAGGAGCATCTATTGCGCTCCTTGAGTGACAGGGGGCGTGGCTAGGTCTGTGGAAAGTGGCGCGGAGAGAGATGACTGATGTAGCGAAGTACACTATAAACATTGACATTACACATGGCGTATCACATTTAACAAACCAAACATTAAAATACCGGTATAGAAGGTAAAGTAAAAAATCTAAACCGGTCCATGCATCAATACCTGATACGTTATACTGCCTACATGGTTCTCAACCCCTTCCATAGTACACAGTGATTATGCTAACTTCTGGAGGACATTCTCCAACCTTCAGAGCTCTTGCAGCATGAACTGACATATTGTCCACCCAATCAAAGGGTCAGAGAATTAATACTCGTACTGAAAGCATAAACTACAGCTTCTAACATTGTGGCAACAGTTTGGGGAAGGCCCTTTCCTATTTCAGCATGACAATGCCCCTGTGCACAAAGCGAAGTCCATACAGAAATGGTTTTTCGAGATCGGTGTGGAAGAACTTGACTGGCCTGCACAGAGCCCTGACCTCAACCCCAATTAACACCTTTGTGATGAATTGGAACGCCGACTGCGAGCCAGGCCTAATCGCCCAACATCAGTGCCTGACCTCACTAACGCTCTTGTGGCTGAATGGAATCAAGTCCCTCGCAGCCTTGTTCCAACATCTAGTGGAAAGTCTTCACCGAAGGGTGGAGGCTGTTATAGCAGCAAAGGGGGGACCAACTCCATAAAACCCATGATTTTGGAATGATATGTTCGATGAGCACGTGTCTACATACTTTT
The DNA here is from genome assembly GCF_901001165.1 of Salmo trutta. Lineage (NCBI taxonomy): Eukaryota > Metazoa > Chordata > Actinopteri > Salmoniformes > Salmonidae > Salmo > Salmo trutta. The sequence continues at coordinate 35,651,772 of NC_042966.1, read as the reverse complement.
GGTCATGTAGTGTATCTGCAAATCAAATTTTGCAGCAACATGATCCATAAGGAAGGCTACTACGTTTTTTATTTTACTGTTTACAATTCACAAACTTGATTCCCAAGATTCTATTCACCGTGATTGAACCAAATCCCAACCACTACAGTGACGAAGCGAATCGGTCGATTCGTCAAAAGGAATAGTTTAAAATGAATCTGTTAAACATTTATTTGTATATTTGTTTGGGAAAAATGTTAAGCGGGGCATCTGTTATACATCAAGTCAAATTTGTATGGCCTTAGCTTCTCCTTCACACAAATCCAGATAGCAGATGTTCTGAAAAAGCTGCAAAACCTGGACTCGTACAAATCAGCTGGGCTAGACAATCTGGCCCCCCTCTTTCTAAAATTATCCGCCGCCATTGTTGCGACCCCTATTACTAGTCTGTTCAACTTCTCTTTCGTTTCATCCGAGATTCCTAAAGATTGGAAAGCTGCCGCGGTCATCTCCCTCTTCAAAGAGGGTGACACTCTAGACCCAAACTGTTACAGACCTATATTCATCCTGCCCTGCCTTTCCAAAGTCTTCGAAAGCCAAGTTAATAAACAGATCACTGACCATTTCAAATCCACCATACCTTCTCCGCTGTGTAATCCGGTTTCCGAGCTGGTCATGGGTGCACCTCAGCCACACTCAAGGTACTAAATGATACCATAACCGCCATCGATAAAAGACAGTACTGTGCATCCGTCTTCATCGACCTAGCCAAGGCTTTGACTCTGTCAATCACCGTATTCTTATTGGCAGACTCAACAGCCTTGGTTTCTCAAATGACTGCCTCGCCTGGTTCACCAACTACTTCTCAGATAGAGTTCAGTGTGTCAAATCGGAGGGCCTGTTGTCCGGACCTCTGGCAGTCTCTATGGGGGTACCACAGTGTTCAATTCTCGGGGAGACTCTTTTCTCTGTATATATCAATGATGTCGCTCTTGCTGCGGGTGATTCCTTGATCCACCTCTACGCAGACAAGCTTATTCTGTATACATCTGGCCCTTCTTTGGACACTGTGTTAACAAACCTCCAAACGAGCTTCAATACCATAAAACACTCCTTCCGTGGCCTCCAACTGATCTTAAACGCTAGTAAAAACTAAATGCATGCTCTTCAACTGGTCACTGCCCGCCCGTCCAGCATCACTACTCTGGACGGTTCTGACTTAGAATATGTGGACAACTACAAATACCTAGGTGTCTGGCTAGACTGTAAACTCTCCTTCCAGACTCATATTAAGCATCTCCAATCCAAAATTAAATCTAGAATCAGCTTCCTATTTCGCAACAAAGCTTCCTTTGCTGACGCTGCCAAACATACCCTCGTAAAACTGACTATCCTTCCGATCCTCGACTTCGGCGATGGCATTTACAAAATAGCCTCCAACACTCTACTCAACAAGCTGGATGCAGTCTATCACAGTGCCATCCATTTTGTCACCAAAGCCCCATATACCACCCACCACTGCGACCTGTATGCTCTCGTCTGCTAGCCCTCACCACATATTCGTCGCCAGACCCACTGGCTCCAGGTCATCTATAAGTCTTTGCTAGGTAAAGCTCCGCCTTATCTCAGCTCACTGGTCACCATAACAACACCCACCCGTAGCACGCGCTCCAGCAGGTATATCTCACTGGTCATCCCCAAAGCCAACACCGCCTTTGGCCACCTTTCCTTCCAGTTCTCTGCCGCCAATGACTGGAATGAATTGCAAAAATTGCTTAAGTTGGAGACTTATATCTCCCTCAGTAACTTTAAGCATCAGCTATCTGAGCAGCTCACCGATCGCTGCAGCTGTACACAGCCCATCTGTACACAGCCCACACACCAGTATTTCTACTTGCACATCATATGCACATCTATCACTCCAGTGTTAATTTGCTAAATTGTAATTACTTCGCTACTATGGCCTATTTATTGCCTACCTCCTTACTCCATTTGCACACACTGTATATAGATTTTTTCTATTGTTATTGACTGTACTTTTGTTTATTCCATGTGTAACTCTGTGTTGTTTTTTGTCGCACTGCTTTGCTTTATCTGTTCCAGGTCGCAGTTGTAAATGAGAACATGTTCTCAACTGGCCTACCTGGTTAAATAAAGGTGAAATAAATAAATAATAATTAAAATAAAGGGGCGTGGTTTTCTCACAGCTCACTTTGTGCAATCGTGGGTGAGAGTGTCATTCCAGTTTATCTAATCTGTTGTGTTATGTCATTAAATGTTTGGTATTTGGTATTTTATTAGGATCCCCATTAGCTGTTGCAAAGCAGCTGCTACTTTTACTGTGGTCTACACAAAGCATGACATAATACAGAACATGAATAAACAAGAACAGCTCAAACACAGAATTAAATACATTTAAAACAAGACAAATAGAACTAAATGATTGTGTAATGACTCAACACAGGAAAAAACAGAGACATTTTCTAGGCTTGCATTCATCTATTACGTTTACATTTTAATATATTGCATTTACATTCAGTAGCATCCATCAGTTAAATATGACTATGGCTTGTAACAAAGGCTTTGTGTCAATTGAGAACTGTTGACTAAATCAGTGGTTCTCAGTTCTCCTCAGGGACCCCCAGCCATGGCAGGGTTAGCACACCCGATTCAACTAGTCAATTAACACAATAATACACCTATGGAATTTTTACAATTTAATATGGCTCACCAGAATAAAAAACCCTGTATGGTTCTTCAAAAGGTTCTTTGTAGAACCTTTGAGATCGAGAAAGGTTATTTATAGAACCATTTTCCATAAAGATAAAGAACCCTTTGCTATTTAGAACCTTTTTAATGATTCTTTGTCGCTTAGGAAAGGGTTCTTTATAGCACCATAAAGGTTTATTTGAGAACCTTATGAGCATGGTTCTTTATAGTACCTTCAAATAAGGGTTCTATATAGCACCCCAAAAGGGATCCGCTATGGTTACAAGCCAAATAACCCTTATTTGGCACTGTAGAACCATTTTTGTGTGTGTAGAGAGAGGGCAAGCCAAATCAAGCAATGAAAAATAATATCCAATATAATTGATCTGGTTTGTGACAACAACAAAAAAGTCAGTTCCCCTGTGTTCAAGTGTATTTCTTCAGGATGAGTGGTAGGTGGTGTGGCTCCGGGGTGAAGTGTTGGGAACCACACAACTTGATCTAGGATCAGCTTCTACATTCCCCAACCATTTTATCCATTAGTGGGGAAAATGCAAAACGGACCCAACTCTACTCTACTCCGGGTGCTGTGACTAACCCGTCCCCGTTGCTCTGTGATGTGTATATAGGCTGAGCTGACCAAGCAGCAAAACAACTTTAAGATTGTGCTGAAGCAGCTGGAGGACTCTCTGTTGGCTCGCCTCTCGGCCGCCTCTGGCAACTTTTTGGGAGACACCGCCCTTGTAGAGAACCTGGAAATCACCAAAGCAACCGCCACCGAGATCGAGGAGAAGGTACACACAAACACACTTTCTCTAATGATGGTCTATTATGGTGTGAAGGTGAGTGGAGTGTTTGGGTTTGTGGCCTTCAGGTGCGCGAAGCAAAGATAACAGAGGTTAAGATCAACGAGGCCAGAGAGAACTACAGACCTGCGTCGATACGAGCTGCTCTGCTCTACTTTATCCTCAACGACCTGAACAAAATCAACCCCATCTACCAGTTCTCCCTCAAGGTAACACTCCACAGGACTTTAGAATCACACTCTCAATACTCATGACTTTATTATCAACCTCAGAACTAATATTTTATGAATACTTGGTTTTGTGTGTGTGTGTCTGTCTGTGTGTGTAGGCCTTCAGTGTTGTGTTTGAGGTGGCCATCATGCTTACAGAGCCGGCGGACGAGGTGAAACACAGAGTGAACAACCTGATAGACCAGATCACCTACTCTGTGTTCATGTACACCAACCGCAGTCTGTTTGAGAGGGACAAGCTTACCTTCATCGCTCAGGTCGCATTCCAGGTCAGAAAACACACCAGACAGACTAGTGAATAGAGTGCCCTATGAGCCCTGGTCAAAAGTAGAGCACTAAATAGGGAATAGGGTACCGTTTGGGATGCAGACAGAATGACTTTTGACAAAATAGGAACTTACAGAATCAAAGTGACATTTGGTGACACACATAGGCCCATATACTTACGTAGAACATTTCTGCTTGGTGGATGAGCATACTATTCATATATGTGTGTGTGAGTAGATCTTGCTGATGAAGAAGGAGATCAACCCTACTGAGCTGGACTTCCTCCTGAGGTTCCCGTACAAAGCTGGCCTGAGCTCTCCGGTCGACTTCCTGGCCAACCAGGGCTGGGGTGGCATCAAGGTGGGCACAGCCCAAACACACACGCACACATACTCTACACTCTCAGAAGAAAGAGTATGGTTAGGGTACAGTATTGTAACCAGGGGTACAAAAATATCAACATTTACATAATGTCCTTTCAGAGGTACACATATAATCTCACATGGTACTGTGCGGTACCTTTTAGGGTACATGTGCGGATAATCTATTATAATGGTATATTTTGAATATAAAGGTACAGTCATCACACACACTCAAATGCCTCACCCATCATTATAATATTTCCCAGCATGCTCTATTGCAAGTTTATTTTTTTGAATTGTTTGTTTGAATGTGTGTTTTTGCATGCACATTGATTGATCTTATGCTACACAAAGATAAATGAGAACAAAGAAGGAACCCGCACACTGTTCTTGATAGTATCACTGCTCTTTAATAAGCTTTACGTATCGGCCTCAAAAGCTCTGACGAAGGCCGTGAGGCCGATACGTAAAGCTTCTTAAAGAGCAGTGTGCGGATTCCTGCTTTTTTCTCATCTTATTCAACTGTTACCATGCACCTGCAAAAAAGATAGCTCAGACGTGCAAGTGCCTTTTGATTATTTTTTTTATTTTTTACACAAAGACAAATAACATACAATTTTCTAAACGAATCCAAGCTGTTAGAAGTTGGACTTATTGCCAGAGGTGGGACCAAGTCACTATTATTTGAGTCACAAGCAAGTCTCAAGTCGTGTCCCAAGTAGAACGGATCAAGACTCGAGTCAAAGTCGTGCATTCTAGGAGCAAGTCAAGTCACAACTTTTCAAGTCAAGTAAAAAAATATATATACACTGCTCAAAAAAATAAAGGGAACACTTAAACAACACATCCTAGATCTGAATGAAAGAAATAATCTTATTAAATACTTTTTTCTTTACATAGTTGAATGTGCTGACAACAAAATCACACACAAATAATCAATGGAAATCCAATTTATCAACCCATGGAGGTCTGGATTTGGAGTCACACTCAAAATTAAAGTGGAAAACCACACTACAGGTTGATCCAACTTTGATGTAATGTCCTTAAAACAAGTCAAAATGAGGCTCAGCGGTGTGTGTGGCCTCCACGTGCCTGTATGACCTCCCTACAACGCCTGGGCATGCTCCTGATGAGGTGGCGGATGGTCTCCTGAGGGATCTCCTGCCAGACCTGGACTAAAGCATCCGCCAACTCCTGGACAGTCTGTGGTGCAACGTGGCGTTGGTGGATGGAGCGAGACATGATGTCCCAGATGTGCTCAATTGGATTCAGGTCTGGGGAACGGGCGGGCCAGTCCATAGCATCAATGCCTTCCTCTTGCAGGAACTGCTGACACACTCCAGCCACATGAGGTCTAGCATTGTCTTGCATTAGGAGGAACCCAGGGCCAACCGCACCAGCATATGGTCTCACAAGGGGTCTGAAGATCTCATCTCGGTACCTAATGACAGTCAGGCTACCTCTGGTGAGCACATGGAGGAGTGCCAAAGAAATGCCACCCCACACCATGACTGACCCACCGCCAAACCGGTCATGCTGGAGGATGTTGCAGGCAGCAGAACGTTCTCCACGGCGTCTCCAGACTCTGTCACATCTGTCACGTGCTCAGTGTGAACCTGCTTTCATCTGTGAAGAGCACAGGGCGCCAGTGGCAAATTTGCCAATCTTGGTGTTCTCTGGCAAATGCCAAACGTCCTGCACGGTGTTGGGCTGTAAGCACAACCCCCAACTGTGGACATCAGACCCTCATACCACCCTCGTGGAGTCTGTTTCTGACCATTTGAGCAGACACATGCACATTTGTGGCCTGCTGGAGGTCATTTTGCAGGGCTCTGGCAGTGCTCCTCCTTGCACAAAGGCGGAGGTAGCGGTCCTGCTGCTGGGTTGTTGCCCTCCTACGGCCTCCTCCACATCTCCTGATGTACTGGCCTGTCTCCTGGTAGCACCTCCATGCTCTGGACACTACGCTGACAGACACAGCAAACCTTCTTGCCACAGCTCGCATTGATGTGCCATCCTGGATGAGCTGCACTACCTGAGCCACTTGTGTGGGTTGTAGACACCGTCTCATGCTACCACTAGAGTGAAAACACCGCCAGCATTCAAAAGTGACCAAAACATCAGCCAGGAAGCATAGAAACTGAGAAGTGGTCTGTGGTCACCCCCTGCAGAACCACTCCTTTATTGGGGGTGTCTTGCTTATTGCCTATAATTTCCACCTGTTGTCTATTCCATTTGCACAACAGCATGTGAAATTTATTGTCAATCAGTGTTGCTTCCTAAGTGGACAGTTTGATTTCACAGAAGTGTGATTGACTTGGAGTTACATTGTGTTGTTTAAGTGTTCCCTTTATTTTTTTGAGCAGTATATATACAGTTGAAGTCAGAAGTTTACATACACTTAGATTGGAGTCATTAAAACTAGTTTTCAACCACTCCACAAATTTCTTGTTAACAAACTATAGTTTTGGCAAGTCGGTTAGGACATCTACTTTGTGCATGACACAAGTAATCTTTCCAACAATTGTTTACAGACAGATTATTTCACTTATAATTCACTATCACAATTCCAGTGAGTCAGAAGTTTACATACACTAAGTTGACTGTGCTTTTAAACAGCTTGGAAAATTCCAGAAAATGATGTCATGGCTTTAGAAGCTTCTGGCTAATTGACATCATTTGAGTCAATTGGAGGTGTACCTGTGGATGTATTTCAGGGCCTACCTTCAAACTCAGTGCCTCCTTGCTTGACATCATGGGAAAATCAAAATTAATCAGCCAAGACCTCAGAAAAAAAATTGTAGACCTCCACAAGTCTGGTTCATCCTTGGGAGACATTTCCAAACGCCTGAAGGTACCACGTTCATCTGTACAAACAATAGTTCGCAAGTATAAACACCATGAGACCACGCAGCCTTCATACTGCTCAGGAACGAGACGCGTTATGTCTCCTGGAGATGAACGTACTTTGGTGCGAAAAGTGCAAATCAATCCCAGAACAACAGCAAAGGACCTTGTGAAGATGCTGGAGGAAACAGGTCAAAAGTATCTATATCCACAGTAAAATGAGTCCTATATCGACATAACCTGAAAGGCCACTCAGCAAGGAAGAAGCCACTGCTCCAAAACCGGCATAAAAAAAGTAGACTACGGTTTGCAACTGCACATGGGGACAAAGATCGTACTGTTTGGAGAAATGTCCTCTGGTCTGATGAAACAAAAATAGAACTGTTTGGCCATAATGACCATCGTTATGTTTGGAGGAAAAATGGGGAGCACGGGGGTGGCAGCATCATGTTGTGGGGGTGCTTTGCTGCAGGAGAGACTGGTGCTCTTCACAAAATAGATGGCATCATGAGGAAGCGAAATTATGTGGATATATTGAAGCAACATCTCAAGACATCAGTCAGGAAGTTAAAGCTTGGTCGCAAATGGGTCTTCCAAATGGACAATGACCCCAAGCATACTTCCAAAGTTGTGGCAAAATGGCTTAAAGACAACAAAGTCAAGGTGTTGGAGTGGCCATCACAAAGCCCTGACCTCAATCCTATAGAAAATCTGTGGGCAGAACTTAAAAAGCATGTGCGAGCAAGGAGGCCTACAAACCTGACTCAGTTACACTAGCTCTGTCAGGAGGAATGGGCCAAAATTCACCCAACTTATTGTGGGAAGCTTGTGGAAGGCTAACCTGAAACGTTTGACTCAAGTTAAACAATTTAAAGGCAATGCTACCAAATACTAATTGAGTGTATGTAAACTTCTGACCCACTGGGAATGTGATTAAATGTCAGGAATTGTGAAAAACAGTTTAAATGTATTTGGCTAAGGTGTATGTAAACTTCAGACTTCAACTGTATGTATACATGCAACGACTTGTTCAACTACAAATCTTTGTCTATCGAGGCTACAGGACAGCCCTTTTCATTATTTTGTCTACAACATATTTTTGTTAGCAGCCTATGTAATTGTAAAATATAGACCTTGTAGCAGCAGAAGGCAAGGCAGGTTGACGAGCTCAGAGTGTACATTTATTTACAGGTCTTGGTGATCCAATGGTGAAAGCACTATATCATACAAAATATACACAGGGAATAGTCTCTGTATCAGGCTTAAACTGCCCTATCTGAGAAACCAAATAGAATTTGTCTAACAGGAGCTCAAACAAGTAGGCCTATATAATAAGTACTTGGCCCCCAGGACCATACAATTACCCAATTGGCAATTATAACCAATAAAATGGTTCTACAATGTTAAAGGAAATTTCCACATCCATTGCTACGTTGGTCTTACGTAGACGTAATGATTATTAATGATATTCCAACACCATGCATACATGGAACAATCATTTGATCTTATTCAACGTTCTGACTCCAAAGCGTGGAGCGCAGGCCATGTCGCCTATTTGTATGCGCACTAAGGCGCAACAAAAATGACAGACATTGGACAGACACGCGCAACTCTGACATAACCCGGGAAACATGAACAAATGAAACTATATATTGAATTAAATAAATATAACTTCTACCTCATGAGTCTTGCGAATGTCCATGTGCACTATAAACATCACGCCCACTGTGAGCAGGGTAAGAAATGGTTGGCTATAAAATGAAAATGTATCGTAGGCCTATCAAACAAGAAACAGAAATGTCAACGTGTTGCAGTAAACAGTAAGGCAATGGAATGATGAAACGCTAGCAATTATTGTAGTATTAGATGGAATATAGATTTACCACATAGGGCCTATGCATTTAAACGTGTGAAAGCAACAGCAAATATTTTATTTCAACAAGAGGAAGAAAAAAAACTACTGGCGGGAGTCTGGAGATTGCACGTGAAGAGCAGCGCCTCTTCGCCACAGTAATATTTCATTTTAACAACACATTCCAAATACAAGCTTCATAAGTAAATTATCAATATTAAGCAATTGTTACATACCAAAAGACCAGTAGACCTATGCTAGTAATTGTTGCCACCATTGCTGGTGAGCTTGCAAAGTAAACAGTTAATATTCTTGATCACCAATTTTTTTTGGAGCTGCATATTTATTTATTATGGCAATCCTCTCACTACAATCTGACGTTTGCGCTTCACCGGAACCTATAGCTGTACAGAAAATCAACAATCTGTTGCTAGCTCACCCCTGTTTTGATTGACAGTTTGCTGGTCCAATCAGAGTGCCCACTGTGCGTTTCACTTGCCAATCTCTAGCGTTTTTTTTGCAAGGGCGATGCTGCTGCTACTGTCTCTGGCTGCGTGTAGCCACGTAGCCAAACCATATACTTGATGAATCTATTATGATCAAGATGAACAATCAAGCATGGAGCAATCAACTATTCAGTGACCTCTCGTGCCCTGTGGGTTGGGGCATTGTTATCCAATGGGGACATAGCTATGGTTGCCAAAATAATGACCTGCCCAACATTTTTGTACATGACCCTAAGCATCCCAAATGAAAAAATACTATAGTATACAATGGTATTAATTATATAGTATTTACTGTAGTGTTTTTGTGGAATTTACTGTAGGATTCACTGTATACTTTTTTAATACTGTAGTATTTACAGTTAATTATAGTATAACTACTGTAGTAAGATAACTGAAGTATATACTATAGTAATTAATGTAGTGTTTTTGCGGATTGTAGTGTACTGTAGTATTTTTGCATACATTACTGTAGTATTTACTATAGTGTTTTTGTTTTATTATCTTTGACATATAAGTGGGCTTTCTCCTTCAGGAAACCTACTGGAGAAATACTAAAAGAGTACATTTTCCAGTCTGTAGGTAGGTTGTACTGGGGTCTGAAAAGATAGTTCAGAGCTTCTGCTCTTTTCTATAACCTGTTGGGAACACAATATATACTTGGCATTTACTTGGCATTTAGCTTTCTCACTTATAGGTGTCACAAATTGTGAAATGGGGGAGGGGAATGGGCATGGTATATGCAAATTAAATACTGTAGTATTTACTATATTTTAAAAAGTGTAGTGTTTTTGCTGACTGCAGTATTTACTATAGTATACTACAGATTGCTAATTACTGTAGTATTCTATAGTAAACTTTAGTATTTCATGTGGGATGATGGGATGTTAATTGCTTAATTAACTCAGGAACCACACCTGTGTGGAAGCACCTGCTTTCAATATACTTTGTGTCCCTCATTTACTGAAGTGTTTCCATTATTTTGGCAGTTACCTGTATGTAATGTGTTGTCATAAAGAGTTTAATTTCAATGATCAAACCATGTCTCTGTCACTAGCAAAAACAGTCATGGGTGGTACTGGTAACTCAGATTTACTTGAAAGACACCCTGGGAAATATGCAAAAAGGCTTTACACCCTACAGTGTTAAAACAACACCCCAAAACCTTTTTGCCACTTAAAAGGAACAAATGACCTTGTCAATGTGATGGTACCCTAAAAAGGCAAGGGTACATTGATGTACCTATAACTAAAAGGTACAAATTACGTACCACTACAGTGACAAGCGTTTGTACACCTTTATTTCTGAGAGTTTACCGACAATCACACACACACACACACTCTACTGACACACACTATCCACCTGCAGAGCTGAGTAATAGAGGTTTGTGTGTGTGTGTGTGTGTGTGTGTGTGTGTGTGTGTGTGTGTGTGTGTGTGTGTGTGTGTGTGTGTGTGTGTGTGTGTCAGGCCCTGTCGGAGTTTGATGAGTTTAAGAACCTGGACCGGGACATGGAGGGATCTGCAAAGCGCTGGAAGAAGTTTGTTGAGTCGGAGGCTCCGGAGAAGGAAAAGTTTCCTCAGGAGTGGAAGAACAAAACGGGCCTCCAGAAACTCTGCATGATGAGGTGTATGAGACCGGACCGGATATCCTACGCAGTCAGGTACAAGACACACACTCCAGTGTAAAGGAAGCAGATGTTTGTTCTGGTAATGTTGAGTGTTTGTTCTGTGTGTTGTAGTACCTTTGTGGAGGAGAAGATGGGTACAAAGTACGTGGAGGGGAGGAGCGTGGAGTTCGCCGTATCATTTGAGGAGAGCAGCTCGTCTACTCCCATGTTCTTCATCCTCTCCCCGGGAGTCGACCCCCTCAAAGATGTGGAGGCTCTAGGTCTGTACACGCACGCACACACACACATACTTGCTGTAGGGCCTTGAACCCTATCTGTTTCATGTCTAACCTGCCATCCTTTCATTTGGTCCAGGTAAGAAGATGGGTTTCACCTTTGACAACGGGAAGTTCCACAACGTGTCTCTGGGTCAGGGCCAGGAGGTGGTGGCCGAGGCTGCTCTGAACATGGCAGCTAGAGAAGGACACTGGGTTATACTGCAGGTACACTGAATGGGCACCACTTACTCCTTACTCACAGGCTGGAGTTTGAACAGTATTGTCTTCATCTCAAATGGAACCCTATTCAACTATATAGACCGGAGAACAGTAGGTTCTTATGTAAATGGTTTATTTTTTGCCTAATTCCATACATTCTTTTCCCCAAATTCCATTTTCTCCATTTAGTTTTTTCAGGTTTTCACTCTCAAAATCACACTTTTTTAATAGAAAAACAACAACATTGTCTGTTCTAAGTCCACAACAATACTTAAACCACATCAGGAGACCTCTTTTGAGGTTTGGGAAAAATATAAGAAATTTTCATTTTTGGATGAAGATGCGCTTTAATTCAAGTGTGCACCAGCAAGTTACTTGTTTGGTTAGTGGTGTTTCTGTAGTGCACATGTGATTGCAGAGTTTGATAAACAAATCGCCACTGCATTAATGCAAATAATCATAATATTGTTCTGTCAGGTCCACATAGACTACTTTGTAGTTAACATTTAATTGTTGAAGGTTATCATTGGCATCATCACTAAAGGCCACTAGCCAGCAGATCCGACCCGCTTGCGTACAGCTGCACTAGGGTTGGCCAGGCTTCCTGTGTAGATTAAGACACTGCAGTTTACTTAAAGACTAGCAGTCGTTCAATCTTCTCGGTGTAACAGTTGGGATAATGGGACAATTCGAAGTACCCTGCATTTCTCACCCCTTGATTGAGGTACGTTTTCCGAGCCATATCTCATGCCAGCTCCTCTGTGTCTTAATCTACACAGGAAGCCTGTCCGATCCTAGTGCAGCTGTAAGCAAGCGCGTCGGATCAGCTGGCTAACGGCTACATAAAGTAGGCACACACAGAGGGGCATTCCCGCATTGCCTCTTCAGAAAGTTGAAGGAAAATAGGAATCAATGATGCATTTTGTTAATCTCTTATGATAATCTTGGGCAAATTTATACATTTTCTAATAAATTCAATATATTTAGTTGATTTCCTACTAAGTTCAATACATTTTTGAATATTATTGAATTCCGTTTTAATGTCTGAATTCCATGATTCTGTCTGCGTTCTCCGCATGGCAGATTTGATTGGGTCCTATAATAGGTGCCATTTGGGACACATCCATTGTCATGGAATATTTTGTTCCAACGTGAAGGATATTTTTTCCTAATGCTTTATATGGCTCTGGTTGTTATTAAACTGCATGTAACCTAATATAGACTAGTTATAGACTAACTACAATGAGCAAAAATATAAACGCAACATAGAAAGTTTTGATCCCATGTTTCATGAGCTGAAATAAAAGATCCCAGATAATGATCGATACGCACAAAAAGCTTATTTCTCTCAAATTATGTGGACAAATATGTTTACATCCCTGTTAGTAAGCATTTCTCATTTTCCAAGATAATCCATCCATCTGACAGGTGTGGCATATCAAGAAGCTGATTAAACAGCATGATCATTACACAGGCGCACCTTGTGCTGGGTACAATTACATTTGACATTTTAGTCATTTAGCAGACGCTCTTATCCAGAGCATACATTTCATACATAATTTTTTATTATTTTATTTTTAAAAGGCCACTCTAAAATGTGCAGTTTTGTCACACAACACAATGCCACAGCTGTCTCAAGCATTGAGGGATTGCAATTGGCATGCTGGCTGCAGAAATGTCCACGAGAGCTGTTGTCAGAGAATTTAATGTTAATTTCTCTACCTTAATTTCCTACATCTGAGACCAGCCACCGGACAGCTGATGAAACTGTATGTTTGCACAACTGAAGAATTTCTACACAAACTGTCAGAAACCGTCTCAGGGAAGCTCATCTGCATGCTCGTCGTCCTCACCAGGGTTTTTACCTGACTGCAGTTCAGCATTGTAACCAACTTCAGTGGGCAAATGCTCACCTTCGATGGCCACTGGCATGCTGGAGAAGTGTGCTCTTTACAGATGAATCCTGGTTTCAACTGTACCGGGCAGATGGCAGACAGCGTGTATGGTGTCATGTGTACGAGCGATTTGCTGATGACAATGTTGTGAACAGAGTGCCCCATGGTGGCAGTGGGTTTATGGTATGGGCAGTCAAAATCTATGGACAACAAACACAATTGCATTTTATTGATGGCAATTTGAATGCACAGAGATACCGTGACAAGATCCTGAGGCCCATTGTTGTTTTTTTCTTCCGCCGCCATCACCTCATGTTTCAGCATGATAATGCACGGCCCCATGTCGCAAGGATCTGTACGCACTTCCTGGTGGCTGAAAATGTCCCAGTTCTTCCATGGCCTGCATACTCAACAGACATGTCACCCATTGAGCATGTTTGGGATGCTCTGGATCGACAACTTGTTCCAGTCCCCAACAATATCCAGCAACTTCGCACAGTCATTGAAAAGGAGTGGGACAACTTTCCACAGGCCACAATCAACAGCCTGATCAACTCTATGTGTTGCACTGCATGAGGAAAATGGTGGTCACAACAGATACTGACTGGTTTTCTGATCCACGCCTCTACCTTTTTTTAAGGTATCTGTGACCGGCAGATGCATATCTGTATTCCCAGTCATGTGAAATCCATAGATTAGGGCCTAATGAATTTATTTGAATTGACAGATTTCGGTACATGAACGGTAACTCGGTAAAATCTTTGAAATTGCTGAATGTTGCGTTTATATTTTTGTTCCGTGTATATAGACTACTCGCCAGGTATTCAATAATAAACTCTCCCCTTTGTAGAACATCCACCTGGTGGCCAAGTGGCTGGGCAGCCTGGATAAACTAGTGGAGCGCTACAGCATGGGTAGCCATGATGACTATCGCGTGTACATGTCAGCTGAGCCTTCGCCCACGCCAGAGTCGCACTACATCCCCCAGGGCCTGCTGGAGAATGGCATTAAGATCACCAACGAACCGCCCACCGGCATGCAAGCTAACCTGCACAAGGCCCTGTATCTCTTCAACCAGGTAACACATACGTATGCTCACACACACAAACAGTATTTTTACCAGTTGGTGCTGAAACGGAGACAACTATGCATATACACTGAGTTTACAAAACATGCTCTTTCCATGACAGACTGACCAGGTGAATCCAAGTGAAAGCTAGGATCCCTTATTGATGTCACTTGTTAAATCCACTTCAATCAGTGTAGATGAAGGGGAGGAGACAGGTTAAGGATTTTTAAGCCTTCCCTTAAGACATGGGTTGTGTATGTGTGCCATTCAGAGGGTGAATGGGCAAGACAAAAGATTTATGTGCCTTTGAACGGGGTATGGTAGTAGATGCCAGGTGCACCGGTTTGTGTCAAGAACTGCAACGCTGCTGGGTTTTTCACGCTCAACAGTTTCCCGTGTGTATCAAGAATGGTCCACCACCCAAAGGACATCTAGCCAACTTGACACAACTGTGGGAAGCATTGGAGTCAACATGGGCCAGCATCCCTAGGGGGGGTGGAACTCAATATTAGGAAGGTGTTCTTAATGTTTGGTGTACTCAGTGTACAGTACATGCACACACTTAAATTGAATTTGAGTTGAATGTAATCTCTTCCCTATCTCTACGTGTGTGTTAGGACACTCTGGAAATGTGCTCTAAAGAGTCAGAGTTCAAGGTGATTCTGTTTGCGTTGTGCTACTTCCACGCTGTGGTGGCTGAGAGGAGGAAGTTTGGAGCTCAGGGCTGGAACAGATCTTACCCCTTCAACAACGGAGACCTCACCATCTCCGTCAATGTGCTCTACAACTACCTGGAGGCCAACTCCAAGGTGAGTGAGTGACTGGCATCACCAACTACCTGGAGGCCAACTCCAAGGTGAGTGAGTGAGTGACTGGCATCACCAACTACCCGGAGGCCAACTCCAAGGTGAGTGAGTGAGTGAGTGACTGGCATCACCAACTACCCAGAGGCCAACTCCAAGGTGAGTGAGTGAGTGACTGGCATCACCAACTACCCGGAGGCCAACTCCAAGGTGAATGAATGTGTGACTGACATCACCATCTCTCAATCAGCCTAGAGCTTTATGGCCCTGCTGCACAACAGCCATCAGCCATTGAGGGACTGCTTCCTTTGAAATCAATGAAAGCTGCTATACCGTTTGCGTTGCATCGTGTCCAGTGTCAGTTTCCAAGCTCAAGAATCGCTGAGGTTCAATGCTCGATGGCTGATGTGCGCATTCATTCTAATCAAATAAGTTGATTTTGGTTGGTTTCTGTGTAGCAGGTACAACGGCACATTGGTGGCGATGCTTGTAGTGTGTGTCTGACCCCACTCTCTCTCTCCCCCTTCTTCTTTCTCCATTTCTCTCTCCCTCCATTCTCTCACCCCACCTCCCCCTCTCTCCCTCCATTCTCTCACCCCACCTCCCTCTCTCTCCAGGTGCCGTGGGACGACCTGCGCTATCTGTTTGGGGAGATCATGTACGGCGGCCACATCACAGACGACTGGGACAGGAAGTTGTGTCGTACCTATCTGGAGGAGTATGTCAGACCTGAGATGCTTGAGGGAGAGCTGTACCTCGCACCCAGCTTCCCTGTACCACCCAACTCTGACTACAAGGTTTGGAACACACACACACACGATAACAACCTTGAAAACTACAATTATTGTTACCTATCAGTAACCCTCAGTGTGTGTCCAGGGCTACCATATGTACATAGATGAGGTGCTGCCTCCAGAGAGCCCCTACTTGTACGGCCTCCACCCCAACGCTGAGATTGGCTTCCTCACCATCACTTCAGAGAAGCTGTTCCGCACCGTGCTGGAAATGCAGCCCAAAGAGTCGGACGCAGCCGGGGGAGGAGGGGTGTCCAGAGAGGATAAGGTATGAAAAACACTATCACCACACCTCAGAGCCTTTAAGTAACCCCCACTAGAGTCCTGACCTGTGTGTGCCTGTGTTTTCCCCTACAGGTGAAGGGCATCCTGGATGAGATCCTGGAGAAGCTACCAGATGGTTTCAACATGATAGAGATAATGGCCAAGGTGGAGGAGAGAACTCCCTACATCATCGTGGCCTTCCAGGAGTGTGAGAGGATGAACTTCCTCACCAAGGAGATCACGCGCTCTCTCAAAGAGCTCAACCTCGGACTCAAGGTACGGGAGAGACAGAGTGTGTATGTGTGTAACATAACATCACAGTGGTTGTCTGTAGTCATACTGAAAGGAATGGTGTGACCGATGTTCTCTCAAATTCTTTCCAGCACTGAGCAAATTTCAGGTCTGCTGAGCGCAAATTTGAACGTTGTGAAAATTCTGTGCAACTTCCAGCGCACGTTTACAGTGAACAATCAGGCTGTACCCACTTTAAGTTACAGTTTTAACAGTGGTCAATTAGGCTGCTGTGGCTATTTGATCATAATGTAAACCTACCAGTGGCTTACCATCAAAAACAAATGGAGAAAATACATCCCATAACATTTTAACATGGAAATAGCTGTTCTGTCATTCAGCCTATAGTAGCAGCCGATGTGTGGTGTTCAATGTAGGTCTACATTCCATGGGTCTTTTGAAAAAAAACATGCAGGGCTTGACATTAACCTGTTTATCTACCTGTCCTTCAGACAAGGAGGCGACTGAAAATGTTGTTGTTTGATGCAAGAAACCACTTTACAAAATAAAATGCATAATTATTTCCATACCAAATTATTCTACCCTGTCTATTGACTACTTAGGTTATTCAAGCCTGTCTCAAAACACAACACTGCCCCTTTAAGACAACAAAAAAAGCTCTTTACCTGAATCGCTTTTCAAAGATGTCTAGAAATGTACATGTTTTATGTTCTTGTAGGAAGCAATCACTCCCCCATTGCTGACTACAAATCATCTATAACTGGGCTAATACCTCACTAACTAGCAAAGAATATGAACAAAATGTGCATCTCTCGCTTTCATCTCAAAACAAGCGCATCTACTCACGATCACTTATGCGGTAAATAAAGTCCAGTTCAAAGTAAATGGCACAGATCCATACAGTATATGTCAATGGTCTATTTGTATATACAGTAGCCCTACTGCAGCTCTGATTGTTTATGCCACACCAGTCTGTGTAGAGTACGGGCTGAGTAATGCGTGTCAATGCAATAGAATCCTACTCCGATGCGTTCTGCCTACAACAAAATCTCTTGCATAGTTAGTTTTGTTTCGGTATGTTGCATTGAAAGTGGCTAATATTGTGTTGATTCGATCCACAGTAAAGGGAAACATTGAAAGTGTTAACAGGGAAAACTCTAGAACAGCGGTCACCAACCTTTTCTGAGTCAAGATCACTTTGAGTCAAAATGCAAGCTGAGATCTACCGCTTAGATTGTTTTTTTACATGACTAAAAAACGTAAGCCTATACAACATTAACCAATTAAAAACAGTACTGTATCAATGAGGTTTGTGCAGTAAGCTATAGGCCAAATACATTATCACCGCATATTAGCTTTGCTTGAATTGCCCTGCCAATGCATTGTTGTTTCAAATTTTGAGGTAGGCTATATGATCATATCGGTAATAGATCCGTTGTTATATTGTGAGGCATAGCTGAGTGAGCATACATTTAAATCATTTAATTTATTTATTTTACTGGGCTGATGGTGCCTGCATGTGATGGTCAGTCTCAGTAGAGGGAGAGAGCAGCAGACTGAGGGTCTGCCTCTTAACACCCCTCAGCTCTCTCTTTCCTCCGCTGACACTGGCCATAAAGGAACACCGTCTTCCAGCTGATGGCGAAATATGAGTAGCACCTGTTAGGTTCTAAAAAGTGAAGGGCAACTATGAAAAGCTAAAACCAAGTTTATTCACCCAATGTGTCAGACAGCTGAACAGACAAAGACATGTTCCCACCAGCACATATACCCCAATTTAGGTGAAGTCTCCTCCTTCCCTCTAAACATGACATATTTATTGCTAGGTAGGAAGTTAAGTGATGTGGGTAATAATCTGTTCCTTCTCCTTTACTGTGACCTGACCTCGGCCCCTATTCCTCACTAATCCACAGCTCTCCACCTTCATCAGTGCCTTTACCTTACTTAGTAACATTCCAAGCCCCTTGCTCATATCCAACCTTAATTGACTCCCCCATATATATTCCTCCTACAGAAAACCATTAACTTCTGGTGTAACAACCAGACTGTGGCTCTTCTCCTTTCCATAGGATACCTGATGATTAACAATATTACAAGTTTAGAAGTCAGAACCCATCACACTGCATTATTTCTGCCTCATGCACAAATTCATGTTTTTACTCCAATGAACGGAGAGGGAAATATTCCTTGATATTAAAAAAGACCCAAACCGCTAATAATAACAACGCAAGCCTATAAATACACTTTCCTACTCATTCATTAGGCTGAGTGGATATTGGAAGAATGTGCATTTTATGGCTTATAAAAGTGTTGACAGTGCTGAGTCAAATTAAACTCACTCATTTAAAAAAAAGCAGCTATTTTCTGTATTTGTTGACAGTCTCTCTCTAGTCATGGTTTTAAACATATGGAAATCAAAGTATCAACTCTGCTGTAGCTTTCTTTTATGCCTGCTACTTACTACAGACACGGTAGTCTGAGCAATCTGATTGGCCAGCAGTAGGCCTATAGTGCACTTGATTTGCTCACTGGGCCCCCCCGGGAAGGCAGAGTCTGTACCTTCAGACAAATGAAATGGCAACAGTTCGCCTACCTGGCGTGCAGGGCAGCTATATCGGGTGCACCTACCGCCAACAGCCCGAGACTAATAAAAAAAAGAAAATAGGAACAAGGATTTTTAAAGAAATGTTTAAAATGGAAAAGGAATGCCATGGAGATCAATTGACTGGTTGATGACCACTACTCTATAAAGTTCAATCTCCTGCTTCTCTCTGTGGGCTGATATTTCTGCAAGGCAGTCCCGGGGGATACTGTGCGCAGCTCAGATGGAACATTGGGTGTGACGTTGTCTTGTCTGTCCGTCTCTGTGTCTGTAGGGTGAGTTGACAATCACAACCGACATGGAGGAGCTGGGTAACGCTCTGTTCCTGGACACGGTGCCAGAGTCCTGGACCAAGCTCGCCTACCCCTCCCTGCAGGGCCTGGGGGGCTGGTATGCAGACCTGCTGCTCAGGATCAAGGTACAACACCATAATATACTCTCTGATCAGGAGACATTTTTGCCCTCAGAACAGCCTCAATTTGTCGGGCCATGGACTCTACAAGGTGTCAAAAGCATTCCACAGGGGTGCTGGCCCATGTTGACAGTTGTGTCAAGTTGTCAGGATGTCCTTTTGGTGGTGGATCATTCTTGATACACACGAGAAACTGTTGAGAATGAAAAACGCAGCAGCGTTGCAGTTCTTGACACAAACTGGTGCACCTGACACCTACAGTTGAAGTCAGAAGTTTACATACACTTTAGCCAAATACATTTAAACTCAGTTTTTCATAATTCCTAACATTTAATCCTAGTAAAAAATTCCCTGTCTTAGGTCAGTTAGGATCACCACTTTATTTTAAGAAATTGAAATGTCAGAATAACAGTAGAGAGAATGATTTCTTTCAGCTTTTATTTCTTTCATCACATTCCCAGTGGGTCAGAAGTGTACATACACTCAATTTGTATTTGGTAGCATTGCCTTTAAATTGTTTAACTTGGGTAAAACGTTTCGGTTAGCCTTCCACAAGCTTCCCACAATAAGTTGGGTGAATTTTGGCCCATTCCTCCTGACAGAGCTGATGTAACTGAGTCAGGTTTGTAGGCCTCCTTACTCGCACACGCTTTTTCAGTTTTGCCCACAAATTTTCTATGGGATTGAGGTCAGCGCTTTCTGATGGCCACTCCAACACCTTGTATTTGTTGTCCTTAAGCCATTTTGCCACAACTTTGGAAGTATGCTTGGGGTCATTGTCCATTTGGAAGACCCATTTGCGACCAAGCTTTAACTTCCTGAATGATGTCTTGAGATGTTTCTTCAATATATCCACATCATTTCCCTTCCTCATGATGCCATCTATGTTGGGAAGTGCACCAGTCCCTCTTGCAGCAAAGCAACCCCACAACATGATGCTGCCACCCCCATGCTTCACGGTTGAGATGGTGTTCTTTGGCTTGCAAGCATCCCCCTTTTTCCTCCAAACATAACAATGGTCATTATGGCCAAACAGTTCAATTTTTGTTGTTTCATCAGACCAGAGGACATTTCTCCAAAAAGTACGATCTTTGTCCCCATGTGCAGTTGCAAACCGTAGTCTGGCTTTTTTATGGCGGTTTTGGAGCAGTGGCTTCTTCCTTGCTGAGCAGCCTTTCTGGTTATGTCGATATAGGACAAGTTTTACTGTGGATATAGATACTTTTGTACCTGTTTCCTCCAGCATCTTCACAAGGTCCTTTGCTGCTGTTCTGGGATTGATTTGCACTTTTTGCACCTAAGTACATTCATCTCTAGGAGACAGAATGCATCTCCTTTCTGAGCGGTATGACGGCTGCACGGTCCCATGGTGTTTATACTTGCGGACTATTGTTTGTATAGATGAACGTGGTACATTCAGGCGTTTGGAAATTGCTCCCAAGGATGAACCAGACTTGTGGAGGTCTACAATTTTCTTTTTGATGTCTTGGCCGATTTCTTTAGATTTTCCCATGATGTCAAGCAAAGAGGCACTGCGTTTGAAGGTTGGCCTTGAAATACATCCGCAGGTACACCTCCAATTGACTCAAATCATGTCAATCAGCCTATCAGAAGCTTCTAAAGCCATGACATCATTTTCTGGAATTTTCCAAGCTGTTTAAAGGCACAGTCAACTTAGTTTATGTAAACTTCTGACCCACTGGAATTGTGATACAGTGAATTATATGTGAAATAATCTGTAAACAATTGTTGAAAAAAATTACGTGTCATGCAAAGTCGATGTCCTAACCGACTTGCCAAAACTATGGTTTGTTAACAAGAAATTCGTGGAGTGGTTGAAAAACGAGTTTTAATGGCTCCAACCTAAGTGTATGTAACTGTACTACCATACCCCGTTCAAAAGGCACTTAAATCTTTTGTCATGCCCATACACAATCCATATCTCAATTGTCTCCAGGCTTAAACATTCTTTAAACTGTTTCTTCTTCATCTAAACTGATAGATGTGGATTAACAGGTGACATCAATATGGGATCATAGCTTTCACCTGGTCAGTCTCATGGAAAAAGCATGTTTTGTACACTCAGTGTATATGCATAGAGAGAAAAGTGCATAAAAAAGGGAATTACATTCCATTAATATGTACTTAACTCCGGTCGGAATTCCCCCCAACTGAACCTAATAAACAACTTCTACTTTTGAAAATGGCCTGTGTGGCGTGATGAGTCAAACATTTATTATTGTCAAAATTTACTACACAGTGCAAATATGATAATTGGTCATAAAGTCAGTCTTGTCCAAAACTGAGATTTGCAAGAGAATTTGGAAAAACATGTATGTCACAGAATGAAGGGTTTTCCTTGGGTTGGCAGGGTTCTCCCCAGGATTTTTAAAAAGGTGGTGCTGCTGAGTATGTTGGCTGGGGGCGTCCCGGAGAGGGCAGTGCTGCTGCCCTTTGGACTCAGATTTGCCATTTTCTGCAAAAACTGGCCTTGTATGATATTTATTATCTCTATTTTTTTTCTTATTTTCTACAGTGCACAGCACCCCTCTTACATTCTTTGGGGTGAAGCCTGGTTGGGTTTATTTCAATCCTGCCCACAACACCCATTTAATCAAATTCAGAGCGCAGCTGCACGCTACCCGATTGTAATGCCTATGGTTAATATGGTGACATATATCCCTATGGGGATTACACAATGTTCATGCGACAATATTTTTTAAAATGTCAATAGCTCCAAATTTCAATGACTTAACCTCATACCAACTATAAAATCATATACTAATATTGAAAGAATTTAATGAGACAACTAGGTGTGCAACATGAAAATATTGTTCCATTTACATTGTGTAATTTATTGGACGGTCCCCAACTAGCCCCAAAGATAGGCTATCCAAAGTCAAACCAACTTTGCCACGGTCGCACACAGGCCGGCTGAAGCTAAATTGGGCGAAAAAAGTCGGCTAGCTTGCTTGCTAGTCTAGGCGACTTCGATACAAAACCTGGTTAGACTGTTTCAAGTTACCCTTCTAGTTGAGTGACTGTACAGTTTTGGCAGAGTTAAAGTACAAACACTTCAAAGCACAGCTCCAAAACCCAGATGTTCTGTCGCATTTCCTAATGAGGAGAATTGAATCGATGCTAAACCAGGAAGTTCAGCCCTCCTTTAAAGCCAGGTAATTTCCAATTGAGCCGATATAGCAGCGTTTACCGAGAATGAGATCTCCGCGAACATTGTATTTGAAAGACGCATTATCGATAACACGCGATCGTATTGAATATTCTGTCCATACATACTCTGTTGAACGCTTTTGTCTGTGTATGTGTGTAGGAGTTGGAGTCGTGGACAGCAGACTTCGCTCTCCCCACCACGGTGTGGCTGGCAGGGTTCTTCAACCCCCAGTCGTTCCTGACAGCTATCATGCAGTCCATGGCCAGGAAGAACGAGTGGCCTCTGGACAGGATGTGTCTGTCTGTAGAGGTGACCAAGAAGAACCGCGAGGACATGACCAGTCCACCCAGGGAGGGGGCCTACGTCTACGGACTCTACATGGAGGGTACGGGTTATCATCTTGGTTGCATTCTAAAAATGCCATGCCGGATTTGTTTTATATCTCCAAAGTGATACACTGTATAACACATTTGCTGCAATTGTATCCATTAGCATCCATCTCCTGGAGATGAATAAGTCAGTCAATAACCCACATCAGGTGCAGTCAAACCTTTAATACCATTTAAAAAAATAATCATGATATTTTAGGTTACAAACAGTCATCCATCCACACACAGTGCCCAGTTCATTTTCGGGGGTGACTCACTGTATGAGCTGGTTAGCGCAGGAGTTCCCAAACATTACAATAAAATCTATCGGCAAAAAAACATTAGCTAACATGGGCTAGTTGATCTGGACATTTCTGAATAAATAGCTGTCTAAGATATGGAATGACTGACATGACTGACATGACAAGAGGAACTGATGATGCACTACCCAAATTTCACCTTGTGCATTCTACTATTCCAACTTACTTTCAAGTTCAGTTCCTGGGATGACTCACTGTATGAGCTGGGTAGAGTACCGTAGTAAACACTGCTAGATCAGTTCTCCTCTCAACTGTTCTTAAGGCTCCTCCAGGGATCTCAAAACTCCACACACAGCGGGCTGTCTAGTCACCACACACACACACACACACACACACACACACACACACACACACACACACACACCTCTCATGTACCAGATTCCACTGTCAATACAAAACTAATGGAATGGTTATGGAATGTACAAAACATCCTGTGCTAACGGTCCTCCTGCTGGCAACATGTACTCAGCATATTAATGTTTGTAGTTAATGGAAAACACATAACTAGTTTCCGTCACAAAAACACTGCTATTTCTCAGGCATTAGTAACTAAGTGGTCCATTTGTACAGTATTGTAGATATTCACAACCATACATTCTCATTGTGGAGAGATGTTTTTATATTTTTAGAGTTGAACTTTTTACGGTAGGTATGTGTGTGTCTGGTTGTGTATGTGCAGGGGCACGCTGGGACACCCAGACGGGGGTGATAGCAGATGCTCGTCTGAAGGAGCTGACCCCCAACATGCCGGTGATCTTCATCAAGGCAGTACCGGTTGACCGACAGGAGACCAAGAACGTGTATGAGTGTCCCGTCTACAAGACCCGCATGAGGGGTCCCACCTTCATCTGGACCTTCAACCTCAAGACTAAGGAGAAGCCTGCCAAGTGGGTACTGGCCGCTGTCTGCCTCCTGCTCAGCGTGTAAGAGAGGCAAGAGAAGACAAACACTCAGACCACTTTCATCCGAAATACCTTTTTCATTAATAAAAAGCATCAATGTTGCACAAAAAGAATTACAGATTTCTGTCATCTATGTCTATTGGAGGAATGTGATGAACACAGCCATCAGTGAGGTAAGATAAAGATGTGTGTTGAGCTTGGAAACAGCATGAAACAACTCCACTGTATCATAGTACAGCTTTCTCACTGTCCCAGTGTTCCTAGGAAGGTCCACTAGGGGGAAGCCAAGACAAGCATGGTTAGGACACAGATGCAAGGAACAGTACAATACAAGCATGCACACACAAACCTCAGGTGATAACCTTTTGAATGGGAAAGTGAGGTGTGATCATTGGAAGGCTTCCAGCCTGTTGTCAGTACAGTAAACGTACTGTAGATAAAAACATCCATTTTTAACTACTCAGCTATTGTTAGAGCTAAGCTTTTTTCTTCCCCCCCACCCTTCGCCAGATAACAGCTACAGTAAGTATTTAGTTCAACCACAGACTTATATAACCACATTTAACTTCTTACAGCGAAATGCTTACTTATAAGCCCTTAATCAACAATGCAGTTAAGAAAAATACGTGTTAAGTATTT
Organism: Salmo trutta; assembly: GCF_901001165.1. Taxonomy (NCBI): domain Eukaryota; kingdom Metazoa; phylum Chordata; class Actinopteri; order Salmoniformes; family Salmonidae; genus Salmo; species Salmo trutta. The sequence goes on along the minus strand of NC_042966.1, from coordinate 35,626,620 downwards.
ACCCCAAAAAATTAAAGAGCAACAATAAAATAACAGTAACGAGGCTATATACAGGGAGTACCAGTACAGAGTCAATGTGCGGAGGGACAGGTTAGTCAAGGTAATATGTACATGTAGGTAGATGTAAAGTGACTATGCATAGATAAACAGAGAATGGGGGCGTGTTCGGCCCTCCTTTTCCTGTAGTCCAAAATCATCTCCTTTGTCTTGATCACATTGAGGGAGAGGTTATCCTGAAACCACACTACCTCCTCCCTATTTATTTCACCTTTATTTAACTAGGCAAGTCAGTTAATAACAAATTCTTATTTTCAATGACGGCCTAGGAACAGTGGGTTAACTGCCTTGTTCAGGGGCAGAATGACAGATTTTTACCTTCTCAGCTAGGGGATTCGATCTTGCAAACTTTTGGTTACTAGTCCAATGCTCTAACCACTAGGCTACCTGCCTATAGGCTGTCTGATCGTTGTCGGTGATCAGGCTTACCACTGTTGCGTCGTCGGAAAACTTGATGGTGTTGGGGTCGTACTTGGCCATGCAGCCATGGGTGAACAGGAGGGGACTAAGCACGCACCCCTGAGGGGCCCCCGTGTTGAGGATCAGCGTGGCAGATATGTTATCTACACTTACCACCTGGGTGCGGCCCGTCAGGAAGTCCAGGATCCAGTTGCAGAGGGAGGTGTTTAGTCCCAGGGTCCTTAGCTTAGTGATGAGCTTTGAGGGCACTATGGCAATGAACGCTGAGCTGTAGTCAATGAATAGCATTTTTCACGTAGGTGTTTCCTTTTGTCCAGGTGCAATAGAGATTGTGTCATCTGTGGATCTGTTGGGGCTGTATGCAAATTGGAGTGGGTCTAGGGTTTCTGGGATAATGGCTACAGATGTAAGTGCTACGGGTCGGTAGTCATTTAGGCAGGTTACCTTGGTGTTCTTGGGCACAGGGACTATCGTGGTCTGCTTGAAACATGTTGGTATTACAGACTCGGTCAGGGAGAGGTTGAAAATGTCCGTGAAAACACTTGCCAGTTGGTCAGCGAATGCTCGGAGTACAATTCTTGGTAATCTGTCTGGCCCTGCAGCCTTGTGAATGTTGACCTGTTTAAAGGTCTTACATCGGCTACGGAGAGCCGATGTAAGACTCAGTTGGTAGAGCATGGTGTTTGCAACGCCAGGGTTGTGGGTTCGATTCCCACGGGGGACCAGTATGGAGAAAAAAAATGTATGAAATGTATGCATTCACTACTGTAAGTCGCTCTGGATAAGAGCGTCTGCTAAATGACTAAAATGTAAATGTAAATCACACAGTCGTCTGGAACAGATGGTGCTCTCATGCATGCTTCAGTGTTGCTTGCCTCGAAGCACCCATAGTCATTTAGCTCGTCTGGTAGGCTCGTGTCACTGGGCAGCTCGCGGCTGTGCTTCCCTATGTAGTCTGTAATAGTTTGCAAGCCCTGCCATATCCGATGAGCGTCGGAGCCGGTGTAGTAGGATTCGATCTTAGTCCTGTATTGATGCTTTGCCTGTTTGATGGTTCGTCAGAGGGCATAGCGGGATTTCCTCTAAGCGTCCGGGTTAGAGTCCCGCTCCTTGAAAGCGGCAGCTCTACCCTTTAGCTCAGTGCGGATGTTGCCTGTAATCCATGGCTTCTGGTTGGAGTATGTACGTACGGTCATTGTGGGGACAACATCATCGACGCACTTATTGATGAAGCTAGTGACTGATGTGGTGATCAACTTTAGTAGAAAAACAGTTCTTGAGGGCTGTTTGCGATTTCGTTCATACCGGTGAACCGGTGTTTGAGTGGAGTGGTTGCAATATCAACAGTCCCTTATCTCTGGTATATCTTGGCATCATTTAAAACGAAGTTTATATTGTATACAGCGTAATGGACATTCTGTATAATGCCTAATGTCTCAGGAAAGGCTGTGAGTTGGCAATACTCAGTATAGAAAACAGTCGGCCCACAACCTGCAAGAACTTATACAGGATACTAACATCAACATTAAAACTGTCATTCCAAGTCACAATTCCATACCTAAAACCTTGAGTTTGTACAAAATAACCTGAATGGACTACTACCACCAAGGACTTCAAACAAGCCAAACCCTGCAGAAGAAACACAGCGAAACATGGAAATAAAATCTAACACAAAATTGAGTGAGTAATGTTCAGTCTGAAGCCAAAAAGTAAAAGACAATCTCTAGGTAATTTTGTTATATAAAGCTTCTTAAATAAGGCTATCAAGCTGCTAGGAAAGAATCTGACAAACTATCACTGAAGTGAGGTATGAAAACTCTTGAGCCTAACAATGGCAGGAGACTTTCACAGCCCCCCCCCCCCCTCCCCTCCATCTGTGCAGAGAATATATCCTCTTCAGAATCCCCAAAATATAACAGCCACAGAACAACTTTGTTTGGACATCGTAAAAGGACCATTTCGCCAACACTTTCAAAATATAGCTAGCTAACAACCTCCTTTTTCCACGTGGAAAAGACGGACAGAGACTTGCTAGCTGGGATTTTCTACAAGGAATCTGCCTCCCGAGAAAAGCTTCTCCCAAGTGGTTGTGACACCTACTCCCATTGCCTGGATTCCACCTGGCGATCTGTAAACCGTCTGCCCTGGCCTGTTTCCCCGTCTGCTGTAGGTACCCCTCTCTCCCGAGCTTTCAGTCACCTCCAGCACACATGCACTGTTGAGGCGAGTGACTGACACCATCGGTTACACAGACTCTTGGCCTCCCATCTTATTCTAACCACCTCTCACCAGCTTTGTATTCATGTTACCTGATGAAATTGCTGTACAATATGATTCAAATGTTATAAATCAACACTGCAGAGCGCTCCCTGTCCTCTGCCGTGCCCTGAATGTATTACTGCTGATTATATCTGGAAATGTGCATGTACACCCTGGCCCATCTACTGTTGCTAACCCCAATTCTGATTTGTGCTCTGCTTCACTGATTTCTGCACGTTAACAGTAGAAGCGTATTACCTAAAATATATCAATTGAAAGTGTGGGTTCACAGCTCCAATCCAGATGTGTTGGTCATTACAGAGACGTGGTTAAGAGAGTGTTTTGAACACTGATGTTAACCTTTCTGGTTATAACCTTTTTCTGCAAGACAGATCTTCCAAAGGTGGGGGAGTGACAATCTTTACCAAGGAACACCTTCAGTGCTCGGTTGTCTCCACCAAGTCTGTCCCCAAACAATTTGATTTGCTCGTTTTACGCATTAATTGCTGGTTGTTATCGGCCACCATAAGCTCCTGCCTGTGCCCTAACCACCTGACCAAGTCCTAAAGCAATGAGACTCCCTAAATCTTTCTCATATTATTACCAATCCCACAAGGTATGACTCAAAACACCCAGAAAAGTCTACTCCCATTAATGTTATCCTTACAGGTCATTACAGAAAACACCAGACTGATACCTTAGTGATCACCGTTTTACAGCCTGTGTTTGTAATGGCTGCTCAGTGAAATGACCTGTCTTGACTTGTCATAGATGCTTGCTAAAAAACTTTAATGAGAAAGCCTTCCTTCACAATCTGGCCTCTGTAAATTGGTATAGAATCAGCTTGATCCCCTCTGTCAAACGCTTGGAAGACCTTTTTTTCTATATTTTCAGTGGTATCGTTAACAAATACAAGCCCATAAAGAAAATGAGAGAGAGGAGAAAAAAAAGAACAGGTTCAGCCCCTGATCTGGCAGAGTTACTCCACCTCAAGAATTCAATTTGCAAATCGCTCGGCACACGCATGCTGACTGGCTCTCGTTCATGCAAATTATAAATAAGTGCATTCAGGCTATCCGGAAGGCCAAAGTTAAAGTAACTAAGAAGCAGTTCGCTTCGTGGGTCTAACCCCAAGAAGTTCTGGAAAACAGTTAAAGACCTGGAAAATAAACCCTCCCCACGTCCCTTAATGTCGATGATGTGGTTGTTACTGACAAGGAGCACATGGCTGAGCTCTTTAAAATCACCACTTCATTAAGTCAGGAGTCCTATTTGACTCAGCCATGCCTCCTTTCCCATTCAACATTTCCTCATCTCCCACCCCTTCTAATGTGACTATCCCTGATGCTCCCCCCTCTTTTTCCCCTGCCCGCTACAAACTTTCTTTCTGCAGGCAGTCACTGAGTCCGAGGTGCTAAAGGAGCTCCTTAAACTTGATCCCCAAAAAAAACATCTGGTTCAGATCCTTTCTTATTTAAGGTCGCTGCCCCCATCATCGCCAAACCTGTCTCTCCGAATCTGGGGAGGTTCCCATTGCTTGGAAGGCAGCCACCAGTGCGGCCTTTATTAAAAGGGGAGATCAAGCTCATCCTAACTGTTATAGGCCAATTTTTATTTTGCCCTGTTTATCAAAAGTGTTGGAAAAACTTGTCAATAACCAACTGACTGGGTTTATTATTCTCTTGGGTATGCAATCTGGTTTCCGCTCAGGTTATGGATGTGTCACTGCAACCTTAAAAGGTCCTAAATGAGGTCACCATTGCCCTAGATTTTAAGCAATGTTGTGCTGCTATTTTTATTGACTTTGCCAAAGCTTTTGATACGGTAGACCATTCCATTCTTGTGGACCAGCTAAGGAGTATTGGTGTCTCGGAGGGGTCTTTGGCGAACTACCTCAGAGTGCAGTGTATAAAGTCAGAACATCTGCTGTCTCAGCCACTGCCTGTCACCAAGGGAGTACCCCAAGGCTTGATCCTAGGCACCACGCTCTTCTCACTTTACAGCAACAGCTCAAGCAGTAGGAAGCTCTCTCATCCATTTATATGCAGATGATCGTCTTATACTCAGCTGGCCCCTCCCCGAATTTGTGTTAAATGCTCTACATCAAAGCTTTGTGTCCAACAAGCTTTCTCTAACCTTAACCTTGTTCTGAACACCTCCAAAAGAAATGGTCATGTGGTTTGGTAAGAAGAATGCCCCTCTCCCCACCGGTGTGATTACTACCTCTGAGGGTTTAGAGCTTGAGGTAGTCAGCTCATACAAGTACTTGGGAGTATGGCTAGACGGTACACTGTCCTTCTCTCAGCACATATCAAAGCTGCAGGCTAAGGTTATATCTAGACTTGGTTTCCTCTATCGTAATTGCTCCTCTTTCACCCCAGCTGCCAAACTAACCCTGATTCAGATGACCATCCTACCCATGCTAGATTACGGAGACATAATTTATAGATCGGCAGGTGAGGGTGCTCTCGAGTGGCTAGATGTTCTTTATCATTCGGCCATCAGATTTGCCACCAATGCTCCTTATAGGACACGTCACTGCACTCTATACTCCTCTGTAAACTGGTCATCTCTGTATACCCGTCGCAAGACCCACTGGTTGATGCTTATTTATACTTCCCTACAGAAAATACACTAACCTTCACACATTACATGTGTATTGTTTGATAAAATTGATTTTACCAAACAAAACTTTGCTACACTGTATTTCTGGGACCCTCAGGATGACAAATCAGAGCAAGATTACTGAATGTAAGTACATTATTTACCTTCAGAGGTGAATGTATCAAACCAGTTTCCGTTATAAGTTGTTGCGCACTCTCCTCAAACAATAGCATGGTATTCTTTCACTGTAATAGCTACTGTAAATTGGACAGTGCAGTTACATTATTGTTAATCTAAGCTTTCTGCCCATATAAGACATGTCTATGTCCTGGAAAGTTCTCGTTACTTACAACGTCATGCAAACCCCCTTAGTTCAACCGTCCCACCGATCCCGTAGAGGTTACACAAAAACCTGGACCTACAGGCTTTGGTAAACATTTGCACACAAAAAAGGACTTCAGGGGAATCTCTCCAGTTGGATTTAAATTATTTAATTTCAACTTGAATATTGCAGCCTATTTGTGTATGGGCTGCAATAGTGGCTGAACTCATCCTCAGGCCTAAAACCTTTTTCCTCATTGTTAGGCTATTTGATGTGATATTTTTATAAATAGCAGATAAATACGTTATATGCAGTGCCTTGAAAGTATTTAGACCTAGACTTTTTACACATTTTGTTGTTACGTTAGCCTTATTCTAAAATGTTTTTTTTTTATTTATTTTTAAAAAAATGTTATTAGAAATATACCTTATTTACACAAGTATTCAGACCCTTTGCTATGAGACTCGAAATTGAGCACAGGTGCATCCTGTTTCCATTGATCATCCTCGATGTTTCTACAACTTGAAGTCCATCTGTGGTAAATTCAATTGATTGGACATGATTTGGAAAGGCACACACACACACACACACACACACACACACACCTGTCTATATAAAGGTCCCTCAGTTGACAGTGCATGTCAAAGCAAAAACCAAGCCATGAGGTCGAAGGAATTGTCCGTGAGCTTCAAGAATGGATTGTGTCGAGGCACAGATCTGGGAAAGGGTACCAAAAAATGTCCGCAGCATTGAAAGTCCAAGAACACAGTGCCCTCCATCATTCTTAAAATGGAAGAAGTTTGGAACCAGACTCTTCCTAGAGCTGGCCGCCAGGCCAAACTGAGCAATCGGGGGAGAAGGGCCTTGGTCAGGGAGGTGACCAAGAACCTGATGGTCACTCTGACAGAGCTCCTCTGTGGAGATGGGAGAATCTTCCAAAAGGACAACCATCTCTGCAGCACTCCACCAATCAGGCCTTTATGGTAGAGTGGCTAGACGGAAGCCACTCCTCAGTAAAAGGCACATGACAGCCCGCTTGGAGTTTGCCAAAATGCACTTAGACTCTCAGCCCATGAGAAACAAGATTCTCTGGTCTGATTAAACCAAGATTGAACTATTTGGCCTGAATGCCAAGCGTCACGTTTGGAGGAAACCTGGCACCATCCCTACGGTGAAGCAAGGTGGTGGCAGCATCATGCTGTGGGGATGTTTTTCAGCGGCAAGGACTGAGAGACTAGTCAGGATCGAGGGAAAGATGAACGGAGCAAAGTACAGAGACATCCTTAATGAAAACCTGCTCCAGAGTGCTATGGACATCAGACTGGGGCGAAGGTTCACCTTCCAATAGGACAACAACCCTAAGCACACAGCCAAGGCAACGCAGGAGTGGCTTCGGGACAAGTCTCTGAATGTTCTTGAGTGGCCCAGCCAGTGCCTGGAATTGAACCCAATCAAACATCTCTGGAGAGACCTGAAAATAGCTGTGCAGCAACGCTCCCCATCCAACCTGACAGAGCTTGAGGATTTTTATTTAACCTTTAACTAGGCAAGTCAGTTAAGAACAAATTCTTATTTACAATGACGGCCTACACCGGCCAAACCCGGACGACACTGGGCCAATTGTGCGCCGCCCTATGGGACTCCCAATCACGACCGGTTGTAATACAGCCTGGATTCGAACCAGGGTGTCTGTAGTGACGCCTCTAGCACAGATGCAGTTCCTTAGATCGCTGCGCCACTCAGGAGCCGATCTGCAGAGAATGGGAGAAACTCCCCAAATACAGATGTGCCAAACCTGTAGCATCATACCCAAGAAGACTAGAGGCTGTAATCACTGCCAAAGATGATTCAACAAAGTACTGAGTAAAGGGTCTGAATACTTATGTAAATATGATATTTCCTTTATTTGTAATATATTAGCAAACGTCTAAAAATCTGTTCTTGCTTTGTCATTATGGGGTATTGTACGTAGATTGAGGGGGGAAAAAAACTAACAATTTTAAATACATTTTAGAATAAGGCTAACAAAATTTGGAAAAAGTCAAAGGGTCTGAATACTTTCCGAAGGCACTGTAAAGCTATAGATAGTACACTGCGTTATGAAACAATCCCTAGTAAGCTAGTGTTTTGAAGGTGGACCGACATTCATTTTTGCATTAAGACTGGTTTTACGCACAACTTTCTATCCAAGCTGGGAGAGACCATGCGGGGGGGGGGCTCTGACCATGCGGGGGGGGGGCGGCTCTGACCATGCGGGGGGGGGGCGGCTCTGACCATGCGGGGGGGGGGGGCGGCTCTGACCATGCGGGGGGGGGGGGGGGGGGGGGGCGGCTCTGACCATGCGGGGGGGGGCGGCTCTGACCATGCGGGGGGGGGGGGCTCTGACCATGCGGGGGGGGGGCGGCTCTGACCATGCGGGGGGGGGGCGGCTCTGACCATGCGGGGGGGGGCGGCTCTGACCATGCGGGGGGGGGGGCGGCTCTGACCATGCGGGGGGGGGGGCGGCTCTGACCATGCGGGGGGGGGGGGCGGCTCTGACCATGCGGGGGGGGGGGGGCGGCTCTGACCATGCGGGGGGGGCTCTGACCATGCGGGGGGGCTCTGACCATGCGGGGGGGCTCTGACCATGCGGGGGGGGGGGCTCTGACCATGCGGGGGGGGGGCTCTGACCATGCGGGGGGGGGCTCTGACCATGCGGGGGGGGGCTCTGACCATGCGGGGGGGGGGGCTATGACCATGCGGGGGGGGGGGGGGGCTCTGACCATGCGGGGGGGGGGGCTCTGACCATGCGGGGGGGGGGGGCTCTGACCATGCGGGGGGGGGGGCTCTGACCATGCGGGGGGGGGGGCTCTGACCATGCGGGGGGGGGGGCTCTGACATGCGGGGGTGGGGGCGGCTCTGAACATGCGGGGGGGCGGGCTCTGACCATGCGGGGGGGGCTCTGAACATGCGGGGGGCGGGCTCTGACCATGCGGGGGGGGGGGGGCTCTGACCCATGCGGGGGGGGATCTGACAATGGGCTCTGACCATGCGGGGGGGGGGGGCTCTGACCATGCGGGGGGGGGGGGCTCTGACATGCGGGGGGGGGGGGGGGGCTCTGACCATGCGGGGGGGGGGGGGCTCTGACCATGCGGGGGGGGGGGGCTCTGACCATGCGGGGGGGGGGGGGGGGCTCTGACCATGCGGGGGGGGGGGGCTCTGACCATGCGGGGGGGGGGCTCTGACCATGCGGGGGGGGGGGCTCTGACCATGCGGGGGGGGGGCTTGACCATGCGGGGGGGGGGCGGCTCTGAACATGCGGGGGGGGCTCTGAACATGCGGTGGGGGCGGGCTCTGACCATGCGGGGGGGGGCTCTGACCATGCGGGGGGGGGGGGCTCTGACCATGCGGGGGGGGGGGGCTCTGACCATGCGGGGGGGGGGGGGCTCTGACCATGCGGGGGGGGGGGGGCTTGACCATGCGGGGGGGGGGGGGGGCTCTGACCATGCGGGGGGGGGGGGGGGGCTCTGACCATGCGGGGGGGGGGGCTCTGACCATGCGGGGGGGGGGGGGGCTCTGACCATGCGGGGGGGGGGCTCTGACCATGCGAGGGGGGGGGGGGGCTCTGACCATGCGGGGGGGGGGGCTCTGACCATGCGGGGGGGGGCTCTGACCATGCGGGGGGGGGGGCTCTGACCATGCGGGGGGGGGGGGCTCTGACATGCGGGGGGGGGCTCTGACCATGCGGGGGGGGCTCTGACCATGCGGGGGGGGGGGGGGGCGGCTCTGACCATGCGGGGGGGGGCGGCTCTGAACATGCGGGGGGGGGGGCGGCTCTGAACATGCGGGGGGGGGCTCTGAACATGCGGGGGGGGGCTCTGACCATGCGGGGGGGCTCTGACCATGCGGGGGGGGCTCTGACCATGCGGGGGGGCTCTGACCATGCGGGGGGGGCTCTGACCATGCGGGGGGGGCTCTGACCATGCGGGGGGGGGCTCTGACCATGCGGGGGGGGCTCTGACCATGCGGGGGGGGGCTCTGACCATGCGGGGGGGGGCTCTGACCATGCGGGGGGGGCTCTGACCATGCGGGGGGGGGCTCTGACCATGCGGGGCGGGGGGGGGGCTCTGATCATGCGGGGGTCCAGAGAAACTGCGTTACGCCAGCGGATACCAGGGCTGTTTCTGAGAGGCAGGAGGGAGGATGGATGTTCATCTATAGATAACCCTGTTTCCCGGACCAGGTCAGTCAACAGACCCGGATCCCACCTCACATGCTCAGTGAGAGAGTGTGTGTGTGTGTGTTAATTTCCATTTCTAAATTTCTTCATTTACCAGAACTACACAGTAACAAAAACAAACTATAGATAAACATCTTTGTTCATGTATTTGGATGCTTGTGGAGTATGACAAGGAATGTGTGGCCCCATCCATCATTGTTCCCTCATGGCAGCTGATCACGCACTGACATTTAGTGGCTATTTGTCTCACTGAGTAACATTGTGGTGACGAGACACCTCCCCTTCAGCATTTACCGTAACCATAAAAAGAAAATACTTCCTGTAAGGCAAGTCTACATCCCTGTTAGAACACACACAATAAGCCACCCTTCCCCCGTCTAAGCTGCTTCTGACCCCACTGCCTAGTACACCGCCTACTCTAGCCATCAGCACAATGACTTTTCTCTCACACTCACACAAATGGGTCCAGATGATGACTACAGAATGTTGATGCTGAGGGGTCAAAGGCCAGATGGGTCAGACAGTTTCTCTCAGAGAGACGGGACGTTGAGTAGGAGGAGGGAGTAAAGTGGATAAAGGTGTGTGAGGGGGAGTAGGATTCAAATCAGTGGTAGCTGGGTTCAGCTCCTGAGGTTGATGCGGCCTTGGGCTAGGTTGGGTTTGGGTTGAGGGCTGGTACACATAGCAGTGGCTAGGGACACTTTGGAGAAACCCAGTTCTGCCATTCTATAAAAAGCTGTACTTGTGTGACTAGGAGACGATCGTTCAGAGGGAGTATGTGGGTGTGGTACCTGTGGCGTGGGCATTACCTTTGTTTGGCTGTTTCTCTCAGAAGAATTTCTTGATGAGGGGAGTGACCAGTTTGACCCACAGCTTGACATGGCGATCTGGCTGCTGGAACGTAGAGCTGGACACCTCTGTAGACCTCTGGTACAACATCTCCTGCTCCTGTTACACACACACACACAGACAGAGAGTAATTGTGTGAGTGAGAGAGAGTGAATGAGTTTGTGTACACATATGAGATACACAGCAGGTTTCCCTGCTTGCTCGCTGCTTTGCATATTACTACCAGCTTCACATAGCTCATGATCCCAGGGACTATCAAATTAGTTGCATTTTGTAGACAGGCCTTTTGGTTGAGAGCTGTATAAAACAGAGCCATAGTATCAAGCCATCAAGTCTGTTTAAATAAAGTTGTGTTGGTTTGAATGGCCTACTTCCTGCAAGTGGGCCTGTAGTTCCTGGTTATCTGTTACTATGGCGATCTGGGCCTCCAGGTCCCGGTGCACCGAGCGGTAGCCAAAGTTAGGAGAGCCAATCAGAGTCAGGCACGGCCGCACCTGCCCCCGCAGGTAGTACCACAGCCCTGCAGAGAGAGAGAGAGCGAAGGATGAGGGAAAAGGGAGGGAGGAGAGGGAGATTGGTGGAGGAAGGAAATGGAGAAAAAGGGAGAGCAGTTTCCCAACATCAGTGATTTGTTCTGCAGCTGGGGGTCAGGGTCAACTCTAATGGTCATTGATTCTCTCCCAGCTGGGTGCTGTGATTTCTCCCGTGCAGTGTGTGCTGTGATTACGGGAAACGGCCAGCCCGCACTGCTTTATCTAATAAATGGGACTTCTACGATCGTGTGAAATTACATTCCACTGACGCTGCTTCACTGTGTGTGTGTTCATTTCTCCCCTCTCTCGCAGTGGCTCAATCTGGCTTTTGAAGAAAAAAAACAAGAATTGACCTAGCTACTAATGCACCACTAACATTTCAGTTGTTTAGAATATTCTTTGGGACACATGACCATTTTATTGTATAAATGAAGTATCAGCTAAAGGTTGGTGGTAGTTCAGATATAAGTCCTTAGAGCATTGTTTCATGTTTAAATCTGGTTCTCGTTGACCATGTCCACAACTATAAAGGAAACACTAAAGCACACGCACACAGAAACCCCCAACGTCTATCCAAACCTAGGAGTGACTGTTTCCCTGGCTCGGGGCTAAGGGTGAATTAAAAAAAATATAATAATAATAATAATAATAATAATAATAATAATAATAAATATATATATATATATATATATAATGTACCTACGCAAGTCAGTTAAGAACTAATTCTTATTTTCAATGACGGCCTAGGAACAGTGGGTTAACGGCCTTGTTCAGGGGCAGAACGACAGATTTTTACCTTGTCAGCTCAAGGATTCGATCTAGCAACCTTTTGGTTACTAGTCCAACGCTCTAACCACTAGGCTACCTGCTGGTTACTAGTCCAACGCTCTAACCACTAGGCTACCTGCTGGTTACTAGTCCAACCCTCTAACCACTAGGCTACCTGCTGGTTACTAGTCCAACGCTCTAACCACTAGGCTACCTGCTGGTTACTGGCCCAACGCTCTAACCACTAGGCTACCTGCTGGTTACTGGTCCAACGCTCTAACCACTAGTCTACCTGCTGGTTACTGGCCCAACGCTCTAACCACTAGGCTACCTGCTGGTTACTGGTCCAACGCTCTAACCACTAGGCTACCTGCTGGTTACTAGTCCAACGCTCTAACCACTAGGCTACCTGCTGGTTACTGGTCCAACGCTCTAACCACTAGGCTACCTGCTGGTTACTAGTCCAACGCTCTAACCACTAGTCTACCTGCCGCCCCGACTTCACATGGCGTCGTCTCTCACGCAACATGTCTGGGTTACCACAGGGACAGAACAGCAGAGCCAGAGAACAGCTGTCTGTCAGGGTGGAATTGGCCCTATGAGTGAGTTCCAAATGGCACCCTATTCCCCAATACCTACTTTGTGTACTACTTTTGACCAGGGCCCATAGGGCTCTGTTAAAAAATGGAGCGCACAATATAGGTAATAGGGTGCCGTTTAGGATGCCCACTGTCTGACCATGGAACGTCACTACCAGTCAACTCACAGCCAAACAGAACTAATCACAACAGAGTAGAACCATTCAGAATCAATCTAGGCTCTAAGGCCAAGGATTATATTGTGTGTGTCCCACCCTTGGCGTGGAAGGTCCAGTGTGCTCTGTGGTACTCGTGAAGGTGAACTCTCTCCTGCTGTCCCAGCTGACACACTTTGCTGTAGAACTGTCTGGCAATGTGGATGTAGGCCGCTGGGATCTCCCCGGCAATGCCCTTGGCGCCGAAAAACCCGTTGACCTCCGGGGAGGCGGTGAGGATCCGATAATCGGCGCCCACCCCCAGAACCAGCGACATGTAGGCCCTGGTCAGGTTGAAATACCCCGACGTCAGAAACACAGTTGCACCGGGACCCGCATCTGTCAACAAACGCTGCAAGGAAATAAGATAGTTGTGTTTCAGTGAGAGGACACTACCACATTTTTACATTTATTAAGTCACCCAAAAAATAAAAATATCACATGCGATGGGAGTTATTTGTTGAATATTAGTTGATGAGGGTAGTGGTGTCCAGGTGTGTGTGTGTAACTACCCGTGTGATCTCCTCATCCACCTGTATTCCCAGAGGTTTCATCTGAACCAGAGGAAAAACCCAAGTGTCCTCCTTCCCTCCTTCACCCTTGCTCTCCCGCTTCAAACGTTCGGATTTGGCGATGTCTTGGCGCGTACGAGCCGTGTTCACCACCTCCATGATGTGTTGCCGGGCCGACGCCGAGAAATCATCCCGATTACCTGGTGACAAAATAATGTAGGGATGTGAGAGGAAAACAGACCGACCTGGTTAAAACTAGAATCCTTAGTTGCTACATCCATTTTTGGACTTGTAAATGAATGATATACAGTGAGGGAAAAAAGTATTTGATCCCCTGCTGATTTTGTACATTTGCCTACTGACAAAGAAATTATCAGTCTATAATTTTAAATTATAGACTGATCATTTCTTTGTCAGTGGGCAAACGTACAAAATCAACAGGGGATCATATACTTTTTTCCCCTCACTGTATACCAATGAATTCTTGAAGAATATAACTTATAAATGCCTCATGAGCTTAGTGCAACTGTCACACCCCATCAGATCCCAAAATATCAGCTTGTTTTTGTCCCATGTTTGTAAACAATGTATAGCCTCAAAACGCAGTTAATACTATAAATGTTAGCATGGCTGGTCAGGCCTTGCATCCATAGTTCTGTCTATGAATTTCAGAGTGGTTCAATTTCTCCAGGCCCATCCCTCAGCTTTTTAACAAAACAGAGGCGTGCTGCCCGCTTTGTTATTTTTGCAATTAACAATTCTAGCTTTAACCATACACAAACTCTCTCTCCCCTCTCACACACACACAGTATGTGTGCAGTAGAGCAGGTGAGTGTGTAAAGTTAGTTCTGGGCATTACGGCTATGGGTCAATATCTGGACTACGCTTGCCGGCTGGCGCCACACACGGACGTGACAGAGAGCGAGATACCTGCAAGCCTCAGCATGAGTTCATTCTAAAGATGTGCTTTTACTGTAAAGTTTGCCCTCTTCCAGCAGGAGAACTTCATTCACTAATGATTAGCGCATCTTCCCACTGTGTTTACCAGCAACTCCGTGACTTCACCGCTCTATTTCTGGTCTCTGTGACAACTGTGGTCCGGTTCTGCAGACATGATGTCATTTAGCACCAGACCCAACATCCTGACTGAATGTTCTCTGGTTACACACTATTTTTCTGTCTACCTCTCTCTCTCTTTCATTCACACACATTCCAGTTCTCTGATTTCACTGTGTGTCTGAGCTGGAACAAGCTACACTTTCAACTAATCCGATTCCAAGGACCTTTCCAAGAACAACGCATTACACTACATTTAGAACTTGCCAGCCAAGCTGAGCAAAGAGTTAAGCACCTTGGGACTCTGTGTGTGTGTGTGTGTGTTATGTGCTTATATACGGTACATTCTGAAAGTATTCAAACCCCTTCACCTTTCATTAATTTAGCCTTATTCTAAAATGTGTTAAATAACATTTACTCAATACCCCATAACGACTAAGTGTAAACAGGTTTTCAGAAATGTTTGTAAATTTATTAAAAATAAGTATTCAGACCCTTTGCTATGAGACTCCAAATGGAGCTCAGGTGCATCCTGTTTCCATTGATCATCCTCGAGATGTTTCTACAACTTGATTGGAATCCACCTGTGGTAAATTCAATTCATTGGACATGATTTGGAAAGGCACACGTCTGTCAATATAAGGTCCCTCAGTTGGCAGTGCATGTCAGAGCAAAAACCAAGCCATGAGGTCGAAGGAATTTCTCGTAGAACTCAGAGACAGGATTGTGTCGAGGCACAGATCTGGGGAAGGGTACCAAAAAATGTCTGCAGCATTGAAGGTCCAAGAACACAGTGGCCTCCATCATTCTGAAATCGAAGAAGTTTGCAACCACTAAGACTCTTCCTAGAGCTGGCCATCCGGCCAAACTGAGTCAATCGGGGAGAAGGGCCTTGGTCAGGGAGGTGACAATGAACCCGATGGTCACTCTGACAGAGCTCTAGAGTTCCTCTGTGGAGATATGACAACCATCTCTGCAGCACTCCACCAATCAGGCCTTTATGGCAGAGTGAGGACGGAAGCCACTCCTCAGTAAAAGGCACATGACATCCCGCTTGGAGTTTGCCAAAAGGCACCTAATGGACTCTGACCATGAGAAAAAAAGATTCTCTGTTCTGATTAAACCAAGATTGAACTTTTTGGCCTGAATGCCAAGAGTCACGTGTGGAGGAAACCAGGCACCGCTCATCACCTGGCCAATACTATCCCTACGGTGTAGCATGGTGGTGGCAGCATCATGTTGTGGGGATGTTTTCCAGCGGCAGGGACTGGGAGACTAGTCAGGATCGAGGGAAAGATGAAGAGCAAAGTACAGAGAGATCCTTGATGAAAACCTTCTCCAGAGCACTCAGAACCTCAGACTGGTGTGAAGGTTCACCTTCCAACAGGACAACGACCCTAAGCACACAGCCAAGACAACGCAGGAGTGGCTTCGGAACAAGTCTCTGAGCCCGGATTTGAACCCAATCGAACATCTCTGGTGAGACCTGAAAAACACGGTGCACCGTGTTTTCCATCAAACTGACATGCGTTTTATACCTCTGTAGGGGTGCACCGTGTTTTCCATCAAACTGACATGCGTTTTATACCTCTGTAGGGGTGCACCGTGTTTTCCATCAAACTGACATGCGTTTTATACCTCTGTAGGGGTGCACCATGTTTTCCATCATACTGACATGTGTTTTATACCTCTGTAGGGGTGCACCATGTTTTCCATCATACTGACAGAGTCGTCAGGCTGTAGCTGTAATGACACGTCTCCCACGGCGCCCACCAGATCAGAGAAGAAGTCTGCCACCTCCCAACAGTTCTCCAGGAGCACATAGCGGTCCTGTCTGTTGGTGAAGTACGAGTCACTCAGGTTGGCCCTACGGAGGGACGGCAGACATGGAAGAGACAGGTTGAAAGAGGGATACCAAGCAACATCAACTGTATGACAAAACCACCAACAACAACAGTGTGTGTGTACCCGCTGATGATGAGGTCATCGTCAAACAGGTAGGCTTTTATGTGCTGTACCCCGATGGTCTCGTTGAAGCGCTGTGGGACCAGGAGCCGGAGCAGCCCTCTCAGGTCAGGGGTATGGTACAGAGACACACGCATCCGACTACTGTACTGCTGCAGCAACGGCAGCAACATGGTCCTAGAGTTAGTCTGACCTAGACACAGAGACAGAGGGGGGGGTCACAGACACCCATTGAGCTTGGTAAGAGTTACATGGCATTTTCCCTCTCACATACACACAACCCCTCCTACCTCGTGAGCCGCGTGTGTAGTCTAATAGAATGGAGACCTGCAGGACGGAGTTGTCAACCTCCTGTGAACGCTGCAGAGCTTCCTGCATACAGTCCACCAGGTCCTGTTCCAGGGGTCCTGTACCCAGATACAGCGAGGCCATCACCACTCGCCTCTTAGCCGTCTTTATTCGAGCCTGAACAGAAACAAGAAATTACAGTTTAAATCAGGTATTACAGGACACAAACAAGGAGGCTTCATCATCAGGGGGCTTTAACCCCCCCCCCCCCCCCCCCAAAAAAGTGATTATTTACATATTGTTTAGTACACCACATGACTTAGGGAAAGCTCCACACCCTCTCACACACACACCTTACCTTCATTGCCTGGTAAAACTGGTCAGGGGAGGTGAGGATGTGGATGTGTGTGCCAGGCACTCTGAAGGCGGGCACATGTTCTGCCATCCAAAGGAAGCGGGCATGGAGGCCATCGGTGCCCTGAGCTCCAGTCGACCCGGGGGATCTGAAGAGAGGAAGCGGAGAGGGGTCTGCCTCTGCTAGGAGAGGGGCTAGGAGCAACAAAGACGACCTTGGGGGAGGAGGGTGGGCATGGAGAGGAAGAGAGAGGGAGGAGGGAGAGGAATTACTTCCATAGAAGCCTACAGCTAGAGTGGTAATTGCCTCCTATAGATAAACACTGAACAAATGGCAGCCGATGAATGGTACGACAACGGGCCTCAGGATCTTGTCACGGCATCTCTGTGCATTAAAATTGTATTGATAAAATGCAATTGTGTTCGTTGTCCGTAGCTTATGCTTGCCCATAACATAACCCCACCATGGGGCACTCTATCCACAACTTTGACATCAGCAAACCGCTCACCCACACGAAGCCATGCACATTGTCTGCCATCTGCCCGGTACAGTTGAAATTGGGATTCATCTGTAAAGAGCACACTTCTCCAGCGTGCCAGTGGCCATCGAAGGTCAGTTACAACGTTGAACTGCAGTCAGCTCAAGACCCTGGTGAGGACAACAAGCAAGCCAATGAGCTTCCCCGAGATGGTTACTAACAGTCTGCGCAGCAATTCTTCGGTTGTGCAAACCCACAGTTTCATCAGCTGTCCGGGTGGCTGGTCTCAGACGAGCCCCCGGGGAAGAAGCCGGATGTGGAGGTCCTGGGCTGGCATGGTTACAAGTGCTCTGCGGTTGGACGTACTACCAAATTCCCTAAAACAATGTTGGAAGCGGCTTATGGTAGAGAAATTACATGTTGCATTTATATTTTTGTTCAGTATACAAACATTTGCTATGCATACAAAGCCATCCCCCGTCCCCACTTCGGTCAATCAGATCACATCTCTATTCCTACTCCCCATCTACAAGCGTAAACTCAAGGGGGAGCTACCAAAACAGAGAATAGTAAGGTGATGGACAGAGTAGGCAGATGCTGCAGGACTATTTTGAGAATACTGATTGGAATATGTTCAAAGATTCATCCCCCCAGGACTCATCCATCAACATTGAGGAATATACATCGGTCACAGGCTTCATTAGGAAATGTGTTGATGATGTACCCACAATAACAATTGTTGTTGTCATGTTGCTATCATGCCGTGTTGTCTTAGGTCTGTCTTTATGTAGTGTGTCTCTCGTTGTGATGTGTGTTTTGTCCTATATTTTTAAATCCCAGACCCCCTCCCCGCAGGAGGCCTTTTGTTAGGCAGTCATTGTAAATAAGAATTTGTTCTTAACTTGCCTAGTTAAATAAAATAAAAAGACCAAAACCCCTGGATGAACGTACCATGCTGAGAGACCATACTGCAGCATTTATTGTCAGCACAACAAAACCCGATGACTCTGGCGTGCGACGTGTATAAGGCAAGCAGGTACATGCTCTGAATCCATTAGGGATGCAAAAAGATAGACAAAAATTGATGTGGCAAGGACTACAACCCATCACAGACTACAATGCCAAATCCAGCTGTGTGGTGCCCACGAAGTCTCCCTCCCAGACGAACTTAACACATTTTATGCTCGCTTTGAGGCAGACAGTCATCCAGGAAGAGACTCGCTGCTCCAGATGCTTTCGCTCACCAAGGCTGACGTGAGGAAAACTCTCAAAGAGAGTGAATACTCAAAGCCGCCGGCCCAGATGGCATCCCTGGCCGCGTCCTCAGTGTGTGTTGACCAGCTGGCAGGCGTCTTCCCTGACATTGTCAACCTGTCCCAGGCAGTAGTCGCCACCTGCTTCAAGGAGACGACCATCGTACCAATGGCCAAGAAAAACAAGGTGACATGCCCAAATGACTATCACCCTGTCGCGCTCACCCCGGTCATCATGAAGTGCTACGAGAGGCTGGTCATGGCCCACATCAAGGCCAGCATGCCAGGCACACTGGACCCACTCCAAAAGATCCTATTCACACGGCTGTAACACATCTGGACAAGAGGAACACCTATGTGGGAATTCTGTTAGTTGACTACAGTTCAGATCAGCATTGAACACCATTGTTCCCACCAAGCTCAGAGCCCTGGGTCTGGACACCACCCTCTGCAACTGGATCCTGGTCTTCCTGACGGGCAGACCACTGGCTGTGACGATTGGCAACACCATCTCCTCCACATTGACTCTTAACACAGGGACCCCCAGGGGTGTGTCCTCCCTGTTCGACCACGTGGCTTTGCACGACACCAACTCCATCGTCAACTTTGCTGACGACACCACATTTGTAAGCCTGATAACCAACAACGACAAGTCAACCTGTAGGGAGGTAAGTGGACTGGCATTGCGGTGCCAGAACAACAACCGCTCCCTCAACGTCAGCAAAACAAAGGAATTGATTGTTGAATTCAAGAAGCAGAGAAGGGAACATGCCCCGATCCACATCAACGGGACTGCAGTAGAGTCATCAGTTAAGTTCCTCAGCGTCCACATCACTGAGGACTTGACATGGACCAACAGAGTCTCTACTAGGGTTGCAAATGGTCAGAAACTTTCCAGTAAATTTCCCAGAAGTTTTCCATGGGAAGTTAAGCCCGGGAATTTGGGGAATTGTGCTTAAATTCATTAAAAAAAAAAGATATCTTATAACAGGTCAAATTTTTTGTGGGATTCAAAAAAGTCAATTCTAGGTCTTGTGGCATATTTTGGTTAAACTATTCCCAATTCAATGGAATTGCAACCCTCTGCATGCACAGTGCATTATTCCATCACATGCACAGTGCATTATTCCATCACATGTACAGCTGATTGTCAAGATCTTGCACACTAATAAGATGCTATTGAGCCCACACCTCTACACTGTCTGAGCCAAGGACTACATGCTTTCTGGTCATTTTGATTACAATACTGTGTTGTGTCTCTAGTATGATTAAATGAGATGACAGGCTACTTTATCAAATCAATTACGTGTTTGAATTAAATCATACAACAATTAACTCATTAATAACCTGGGGCACCACGGAAGCATTCGTTTATATAGAGCAGCTATCTTTTATATCAATAGCAGTCAGTCATTAATTATTCTTTACCTTCTATCAGTCTCATCTGAACGTTGTAAAATCCTCGGTTATCTGTTATCTAGCTTAAATTATGAATCAGCGATAAGCCAATTTGTATAAGTATTTACTAACTAATCAAAATCACAGAAATACATGAACACACACAATTGGTTATTGGTTACTAACAATGAAACAATGAAAAAGTCCTTTGCGGGCAAAGCCGATATGGCGGCTTGTTACACAAAGGGGGTTGGGTTTGAATGAAAGAGCGGGAAGACTGAGGTACAAAGGAGATTGGGTCTCTATCGGACCTTGAAACTATGCTACCGTAAATACAGAATCTTATGCATTCTAATAACCACCCATTCGGAAAAGGAAAACGCAATATTTACTCTGAGCTGCACATCGAATGATTGGTTTGTCCAGCAGAGATCGACATTGTCCTTTGAAGAATCTTTCTGGTCGTAGTGTTGTAGAGCGGATACGTTATAGCCTGTCATTCTTATTAGGAGATTGTCTGTCCTTTCCTAGGCCACGTACATATACAGCTGCAGCTGATAACTCCTATTCACTAAAGAAGAAGTAATACATCCTAGAAGTCGAGTTAAGTTAATACCATTTTGCCATAATCAGATCGCGCAGTATTCTGGCTGGTCTAGTAGAAATTCATCCTTCCTGCGTGGTGATCGTCACCTCCACATGATCTGGTCTCATGTACATTCCGTTATGTAGAGTGGATATTCAACCATTCGCAGCCACAGCTCACGCTGAAGTTTGCTTAGTCTGGCCTGAATTGGGTCACGGGGGCTTTTATACTGGAGAAGAGAAGGACGTGTTTCATCCCTCTCCAACCAATGTCTGTTCACTTGGCCACTGTGTGAACATAGTTTACTTATGAAAACAATTCTCTCATTTAGAAGGCTAAAATTAGATTTCATCTTTTCACAAATAGTTTTATATTTAAACATTTAAATTGCACAACAATTCTATGTGAATCTGATAACTACAATGTGTAGACTTTCCAAGATACATTTTATGTCATCCTATCATCAGATATAATGTCCCAGACAACATCTGATCTGACATCATATTCTTTAAGTACCAACGGACACTTTCAATTGGTTGAGAAAGGGGAAGTATTGTTCCATTCCCCAACCTTTTGATGTTACCATAGTTTCTCTGTGGTACTAAGGGCTTTCCAAGAGTCCATTCAGAAGAGTGGAGAGAAAAGGGAGAAAGGTATTTATTGGGTGGGGTCATAAACCTCACCCAACGTCATGACAACTGGGTGGGGTGAATATATTTTATATGACATATGATTATTTTTGTTAACTAGTAAATAGCAGCCTACAGCCAAGTGTGTTTAAATCATTTCTAACTTGTTCACAATTTCTGCTAGTTAGTTTTTGCTATCATGTGGGTTTTAGCATGCTTGAGCCTGCTAACTGAGGAGTGTTAATTCACCTGTTTACATACATGTTTCATTTTAAAACATTTATCTTACAAAGTAGTTGTTTAATCTAACTGCTTAACTATTTATCTGTACATGGAATTGTAGTCTGGATTTTTCCCCCCTAGTCTTCACAGGAAAATGCCACGGGCACTATCTGATGTGTGGAGACATTTCACTGTAGCTAATGTAGAAGGAAAAGCTGTGTACATTTGCAAATATTGTGCCAAATCATATGTGAAGAATGCAACAAAGATGCAGAATCATCTGGCCAAGTGCATAAAGTTCCCTCAGCGCTCACAACAAGCAACCTCGAATAGAAGTAGAGGGACTTTTGTCAAAGGTGAAAATGATGAATCAGACACCTTATCGATAGCAACAGCTCATGGTCCTCCTGGAATCAGACGTTTTTTTGACTCAATGGAGGAATGTAGTCAGAGAAATGCTGATGAATGTCTTGCTTGAGCTGTGTATGCAACTGATTCACCTCTGATGCTCACAGGCAATGTGTATTGGAAGAGATTTCTGAATGTTCTTTGCCCAGCATACACCCCTCCAACCAGACATGCTTTATCTACTTATTTGCAATTCTGTCTACTTATGATAAGGTAAAAGGTTTATGTTTCTGTCTCTATATGATATGGTAAATATATCCAATGCAAAAAACATCTACATTAAAATGGTATTAATATTAATTTGCAAATATTTCCATTAATTCCCACACATTCCCATTAATTCCCACAGAAAGTTTTCACCTCTGAATATTCCCCAAAACGTGCAACCCTAGTCTTACATCCTAATGCGGCTGAAGAAATTTGTCATGCCACCCCGGGTCCTCTCCAAATACTACCGCTGCACCATCGAGAGCATCCTGACTGGTTGCATCACGACCTGGTACCGGAACTGCGCCGTCCACGACCGCAAGGCCCTCCAGTAAGTGGTGAAGACGGCCCAGTACGTCACTGGGACCGTGCTCCTACCCATACAAGACATCTACTCGAAACGGTACATGAGGAAGGCCCGTAGCATCATCAAGGAACCCACACACCCCAGCCACACCTGTTCACTTACTTACCATCAGGCAGACAGTATCGGAGCATGAAGTCAGATAACTGTCTCACAGACAGTTATCAATCTACAAGCCATCAAAGTGCTGAACACTTGAACTGGACTGACCATCTGCTCTCATTCGCCGCACACACACACCAGAACTACTGCTACCAGGCTGTATCACAACCGGCCGTGATTGGGAGTCCCATAGGGCGGTGCACAATTGGCCCAGCGTCGTTAGGGTTTGACCGTCATTGTAAATAACAATTTGTTCTTAACTGACTTACCTAGTTAAATTTTAAAAAACTGCGTGTCCCCTTATCTCATTGGGCGCGTTCCTCTGCCCAGACGTTGCGGACGTATGCCAGATCTTACAACGCCTGGATAGGCATTTAAGTATCGGCTAACCACAACATATGTTATAGCAATTTGTCAGTCGATGACACAGTTGATGATGTGGTACTCAACCATTGGTTGATTCATGCAACATCTGAGCAAGGGAATGCAACCATTATGCTGTCAAACACACGTCTCGAGATGATCATCTTCCTCAAAAGTGAGCAACGAATTCCACTAGATGAATTCCACTAGATGAAAAGCCAAAATTTGTATAACATTTGCATTTAAAGTACTCAATTTTTGAAATTTCAAATTCTATAAAACGTTATATTTTCACATAACTAAAATGCCTAGTATTTAGAACGCAAGTCTAGGTATTCGGACACATAGCCAATATGTACCGGTGACAGCTTAGTAAAGGCAAGCTATTTCAGTTGTGGGAATGTGGTTGCCTTGTGTATTTGTATGAGTCCTCGAGGGTGAATTTAGATCATTGTGTGCCTTCCATTTATACACAGTTTCTTATTACAACCAAGTCTACGGCAACACAATCCTCCCCTCCTTTACCTCACAGTCAGAAGGCCATTGACAGACGTGTCTTTCATATCCTATTAAGCATTAAACGGAAGAAAACAGACAAACATGGAGGGACTACTTGAACTCAATTTCCAACTTCAAAACGTTTTGCTATGGTGTGCCCTAATGAATATTACCCAGAATACATGCAAGCGTCTCCCTCCCCTCTGTACCCTTTCCCTTGTCTCTCGGCTAAGTGGAGCACTGACACTGTGTAGCCAAGCCTCTAGGTGCCATGACCATTCTGTCTACGGCCATTATATAGCCTAGCAGGTCTAGGTGATGATATCTTCATCCGAAAGACCTGAGGAGGCTAAAGCTCAAAGTTGTAAGCTCATAGTCGCTCTATGGTAGCTACTAAAGATGATGTGAAACTGAGGCCTGTGACTATACTCAGGCGTGGACAGACAGACAGACAGACAGACAGACAGACAGACAGACAGACAGACAGACAGACAGACAGACAGACAGACAGACAGCCTGAAGTTGCAACAACTGCCTTTCAGGAAACCACAAAAAGACCCAAGAGAGATTTCCTCATGCTGACAATTTCTGAGCTAGTGTTCCTCTACAAACAGAGACTTGACAACACAAGGAGACAGAAATAGGAATTCACAGATAAAAGTATGCCTAAAGCAACCAGAAGCTTATGGAAGGGAAGACATACACTATATACACAAAAGTATGTGGACATCCCTTCAAATTAGTGCATGTGGCCATTTCAGCTACACCTGTTGCTGACAGGCGTATAAAATCAAGCACGTCGCCATGCAATCTCCATAGACAAACATTGCCAGTAGAACGGCCTTACTGAAGAGCTCAGTGACTTTCAACATGGCATCCTTTCCAACAAGTCAGTTTGTTAAATTTCTACCCTGCTAGAGCTGCCCCGGTCAACTGTAAGTGCTGTTATTCTGAAGTGGGAGAAAAAAAAATAGTCTGTCCTCGGTTGCAACACTCATTAGAGTTTCAAACTGCCTCTGGAAGCAACGTCAGCACAAGAACTGTTCGTCGGAAGCGTCATGAAATGTTTCCATGACCGAGCAGCCGCACACAAGCCTGCACAGAGCCCTGACCTCAAGCCCATGAAACACCTTTGGGATGAATTGGAACACAGACTGTGAGCCAGGGCCAACATCAGTGCCCAACCTCACTAATGCTCTTGAGGCTGAATGGAAGCAAGTCCCCACAGCAATGTTCCAACATCTAGTGGAAAGCCTTCCTAGAAGAGTGGAGGCTGTTATAGCAGCAAAGAGGGGGGGGGGCAACTCCATATTAATGCCCATGATTTAGGAATGAGATGTTGGATGAGCAGGTGTCCACATACCTTTGGTCATGTAGTACATCTGGCTAGTTAGCTATATCTACAGATCATGTTTGAGATAAAACTGTTCCGTCTCTACAGCCATTAGTCCCATCACCTAGCTAGTCTAAGTGATGATAGCCTTCTTAGGTCATGGGGTTGAAGATAAAGCTCAAAGTTGTGTCCCAAATGGCCCCATATTCCCCTCAGTGTACTACTTGCCCTGGTCAAATGTAGTACACTATATAGGGAATATGGGGCCATTTGGGAGACAGGTTTAGTCTGAATGAGGAGTAGCCTTGACTACCCAGGGTTGATCTCCCCTTCTGGATGACATCCTCCAGACTCATCTTCCCTGTAGCTCAGTTGGTAGAGCATGGTGTTTGCAACGCCAGCATGGTGTGTGCAACGCCAGGGTTGTGGGTTCGATTCCCACGGGGGACTAGTACAAAAATAAATAAAATAAAATGTATGCATTCACTACTGTAAGTCGCTCTGGATAAGAGCGTCTGCTAAATGACTAAAATGTCAAATGTAAATGTAGTAGTCTGTGTTTTGGTTGGACCACCAGAACGGTGCACAACTCAGGGAGTCCAACCAAAACACAGACTACATTGTGTCCCAAAGCAACCTCCAGAACCGACCTTGGCACTCCCAGTTAAGCCTAGGCCAGAGACAGACTCAGAGCTCAGTGTGTGTGTGTGTGTGTGTGTTGCTCTATGGTAGATAATAAAGATGTGAAACTGAGGCACGTGACTATATGCAGGTGTGGACAGACAGACTGACTGACTGGCAGACAGATATCTGGCAGTTGTTGCAACTTCAGGTTTTCAGGAAACCACAAAAAAGACCCGAGAGAGATTTCCTTATTCTGAGAATTTCTGAGTTACTGTTAACGTTACTCTACACAGAGACTTGACAACACATGGGGTGGACATTTAAATTCACAAATAAAAGTAGGCCTAAGCAACCGGAAGCAAGTTCAAGGGGAGATAATGTTTTGCAACGCTTACATGTGCTGGCTGAACTTGCACGCTGATGCTTATCATGTAACCTTCGCCATGACCATAATATTATCAAATTACATTATGAAACTATTCGCAAGCAACAATCAGATTACAACAGAACACGTGTGGCAATAATATTTGACGCACGCTAGAAAAATGACAACATAGCTTTTTTTCCTACATTATGAAAGAACACAGAAACATTGTGTAATTAAAGACTGGCTGCACACTTATTACATCTCTGCCACGACAAGTGGTTGGCTAGAGGAGTTGTTCTCATAGTGGAGTTGACATACCCAGCTAGAGGTTGTCATGTGAGCGCTGTCATTACGTCTGACGAAGAAAAACAGTGTGGTCTCTGTTTTTCTTCTCCACTTAAGTTCCACAACAGTCGTATCTTACCCTCTCCTCCGATCGCGTGTACGGAAGAATCGGTCTGATATTCGGGTGAAAACCCCAGCCAGGGCCGGCGTGAACACACAGTACCCCAGCCTCCTCCACGTTATGGGAGCCGCCATCTTTACAGCCGTTCTTCTTCGGTTGGGTTTATCGGCGGTTGGCATCCAACGTTATGGTGCATTACCGCCACCTACTGTACTGGAGTGTGGGCCAGAGACACGGAGAAATTAAATCCTACCTGCCAGCCAAGTTGCTCTTAAAAAAATATAACAAATATTTGAGACTATATCTAAGGACGTTCTACTCAATATACTCTAAACTAATCTATTGTATCCCCTTCTCCCTCATACTAGATCTCAGCCTCTCTCTTTCCCTCTGATACTGTAGCAATACATGCTCCACGGTCTCTGTTTCCTGGCAGCAATCACACTTTCCTGTTGGATGCTTTTCTATCACATTTAAGGACTTATTCAACTTTTAAGGAATTATTCAACTGGCTGTGTCCCACCCTAAAAAAATAGCCTCCTCTCTTCTGTTCCTTCCTGCCGTCCTCCTCTCCCCAACTTTCCTCTGTACTAGAAATAATGCCTTCCCTTAGTTTCTCTATTCCCCTACTCCTGCCATCTCTGCACCATCGCTGTCCATATCAGGCTTGTTCATTGAAACTACAACCTCAACATCCCCACTTCTAAGTGCTTGTTTAGCCAGTACATCAACTGAGATCTAGTGTTTCCAATGAGGTCTGAGCTGCCGAACCATATGCTATACTGCCATAGTCTATTACAGATTGGATCAATGCAACATGCATGGTTCTCAATGAGGAACGCCCATCCCCCCCACTCCTTCCCTGCCAGACAGCGCATCACATATAGCACCTTCTTACACTTTCCCACCACTCTCTCAATGTGTTCTGCCCAGGTCAGTCTAGTGTCAAAGTATACCCCAAGAAACCTGAAGGACCCTACCCTCTCCAAGTTTCTCCCATATAACCTCAAACATACCTCATCTCCCACCTTCCTCCTGGTAAAGAACACTGTCTGAGTTTTCTTTACAGAGAACCTAAATCCCCACCTTAATGCCCACCGCTCTACCTCTTCAATTGCTTCCTGTAACTTTCTGACTATATATGGCACATTTCTTCCCCACTTCCATAAGGCCCCATCATCTGCAAATAACGACCTCCCAATATCCGTCCGTCCCTGAGAGTAAACATCATTGATCATGACTGAGAACAACAGAAGACTAATCACGCTCCCCTGCAGTGTACTATTATCCACCAGGTAGCTGCCTGATAGAGACTTCCCCACCCTCACCTGGATAGAACTCCAAACAGGAAATCCTTTATCCAGTTGTATGTTCTTCCTCCTACCCCCATAATATCCAGCTTGATTAACAACCCCTCCTTCCACATCATATCATACGCCTTCTCCACATAAAAAAGACAGCTACAACAGTCTCCTTGTTCACCTGAGCCTTCCTGACCTCTGCTTCTAAGCAGAGTACTGGGTCCATAGTTCCCCTCCCGTTCCATAATCTTACATACATGTGGTGTTAAAGCTATTGGCCAATTGCTTGTTGGCCTCGTTGGGTCCTTCCCTGGCTTCTGGATTGGTACCACTACTGCCTCCTTCCAGATGGTTGGAAGTTTTCCCTCCTCACACACTCTGTTGTACAACACCAATACCTTATCCAGTTCCTCATCACTAAAATGGGCCAACATAACATAGCACACCTCATCTGTCCCAGGTGAAGTTAACCCAGCCTTACCTATTGCCCTTTTCATCTCTGCCATGGTAAATGGTTAATTCAACTCATCATTTACATCCTCCCTCCTATCCAGCACTCCAGGATGCTCCTCTCTCGTTCTCTCTCTCCCCCTCTGCCCCTCCTCTGACAAATCTGCCAAGCTATGCACTTTGGCCATCATCTCTGCCTTCTCCTCATCTGTTACTGCCACATCCTCCCCACTCGTCAACACTGGATAATCCCACTCCCTTCTGACCCCACTCATCGTCTTAATTATCCCCCACACTTCTCCCACAGGTGTCGCCCTTCCAATGGTGTCACAGAACCAACGCCAACATGCCCTCTTCGCCTGACGGATAGTTCTCCTCACCAGGGCCTGCTTGAACTGAATGAGATGCTGGAAGTTATGCATCCTTTTCAGTACTTTAAATGCCTTGTTCTTACTCCGCACCATTTCCTCACCCTCCTCCTCCTCCTCCCTGAACTCTTAGGTATAGCCTCAGTAGCTGCCCTCACTAAAGCTGTTCTCACCCAGTTATTCATACTATCCACATCCCCTCTCATATCCACCCGAACCATCACCTGCTCACTCAGCTCCTGAAACTGATCCCACTTTGCCCTTCCAAACATCCACCTGCCTACTCCATCCACTGACACCTCCTCCTCCCTTCCGCCTACTGTGAATACTATGGGGTAATGATCACTCCCTACTGTCGACTCCTCCCATAACTCCCACTCACAGTTTCCTGCCATCGCACTAGATACCAGAGTGAGGGCCAAGGCAGATTCTTTCCCTGTGGCTACATCAATCCTGGTCCCTCGGCCATCATTCAGGCGCCCAAGATCTTTCATTTCTATCATACTTTCCATCACTTGGCCATTTCCATCCGTCCGTTCCACCTTCCCCCCAGAGCGTGTTGTGGGCATTAAAATCCCCACACCACATTACTTTACTTCTATCCGGCCCTCCACCCTCTCCAGCACTTCCAGGTCCAATATCTGACACAGATTGTAGTATTGTAGTTCCACTATCACCCCTCCTCTCAGCCACACCTCCACCACCATATATTCCTGTTCAATACCTTTGCCTAGCATCCTGTAGGGAAGTCCTTGTTTTATTCTTGGCAATTTCTCGCATTGAATAGCCTTCATTTCTCAGAACAAGAATAGACTGACAAGTTTTAGAAGAAAGGTCTTTGTTTCTTGCCTTTTTGAGCCTGTAATCGAACCCACAAATGCTGATGCTCCAGATACTCAACTAGTCTAAAGAAGGCCAGTTTTATTGCTTCTATAATCAGGACAAGTTTTCAGCTGTGTTAACATAATTGCAAACAGGTTTTCTAATGATCAATTGGCCTTTTAAAATGATAAACTTGGATTAGCTAACACAACATGCCATTGGAACACAGGAGTGATGGTTTCTGATATTAGGTCTCTGTACGCCTATGTAGATATTCCATTTAAAAAAATCAGCGGTTTCCAGCTACAGTAGTCATTTACAACATTAACAATGTCTACACTGTATTTCTGATCAATTTGGTGTTATTTTAATTGACAAAAAAAACTTGCTTTTCTTTCAAAAACAAGGACATTTCTAAGTGACCCCAAACTTTTGAACGGTAGTGTACGTTGTAAACTTTCCTTCATCGGCCAGGTTGTAGCATCGTCATGATGGGTATAGTATAGGGAAAATTTGAGTGTCATTCAGTAACCTAAACCTATCGATGTTACATTGAGCTGGGTGAATGGAATATGAATGACAGTCATCCAATATGCTGTAATAGAAAATTAGGCCATGCTCATAATAAAAAAAGCATCCTCGTTAATCATAAACGGCACCAACCGCCACTGATATATATATATGTGTATATAGACTGAACAAAAATATAAATGCAACATGCAACAATTTATATGATTTTATTGAGTTACAGTTCATATAAGTGAATTGAAATCAATTAATTGGACCCTAATCTATGGATTTCACATGTCTGCGAATACAGATAAGCATCTCTTGATCACAGATACCTTGGATTAGAAAACCAGTCAGTATCTGGTGTGACACATCTCCTTCGCATAGAGTTGATCAGGCTGTTGATTGTGGCCTGTGGAATGTTGTCCCACTCTTCTTCAATGGCTGTGCAAAGTTGCTGGATATTGGCGGGAACTGGAACACGCTGTCGTACACATTGATCCAGAGCATCCCAAACATGCTCCATGGGTGATATTTCTGGTGAGCATGCAGGTCATGGAGAACTGGGATATTTTCAGCTTCCAAGAATTGTGTACAGATCCTTGTGACATGGGGCCCTGCAGTATCATGCTGAGACATGAGTTGATTGCGGCCGATGAATGACATGACAATGGGCCACAGGATCTCCCCATGGTATCTCTGTGCATTCAAATTGCCATCGATAAAATGCAATTGTGTTCGTTGTCTGTAGCTTATTCCAGCCCATACCATAACCCCATACCACAACCTCAATGCCACCAGTCTACGGTTGTGTAAACCCACAGTTTCATTAGCTGTCCGGGTGGCTGGTCTCAGACAATCCCACAGGTAAAGAAACCGGATATGGAGGTCCTGGGCTGGCGTGGTTACACGTGGTCTGCGGTTGAGGCCGGTTGGATGTATAAAATGGCGCCGGAAGAAATGGCAGCAGTTTTACGGGCGCCCAAACAATTGTGCTATTATGTGTTTTTTTCATGTTATTTGTAACTTATTTTGTACATAATGTTTCTGCAACCGTATCTTACGGCAAAAAATAGCTTCTGGATATCAGGACAGCGATCACTCACCTCGGATTAGACAAAGATTTTTTCTTCAATAAGCAAGACGCACAGGACATTCTCCAAACACCCGGCAGGGCCAACATCCCAGTTATTTGCAAGAGGAAGAAACACAGGTACAGAGGACACAGAGCGGGATGCCTCGTGAGGACGCGCAGAAGGCGAGTGGGAAAGCTGACATTACGTCAATATTTCTTGCCAACGTGAAATCATTGGACAATAAATTAGACGAGGTGCGATCACGAATATCCTACCAACGGGACATCAAAAACTGTAATATCCTATGTTTCACGGAATCGTGGCTGAATGACGACATGGATATTCAGCTAGCGGGATATACGCTGCACCGGCAAGATAGAACAGCACACTCCGGTAAGACGAGAGGGTCTGTGCATATTTGTAAACAACAGCTGGTGCACAAAATCTAAGGAAGTCTGTAGATTTTTCTCACCTGAAGTAGAGTATATTGTGATAAATTGCAGGCCACACTACTTGCCTAGAGAGTTTTCAACTATACTTTTTGTGGCTGTTTATTTACCACCATAGACAGATGCTGGCACTAAGACCGCACTCAGTCAGCTGTATAAGGAAATAAGCAAACAGGAAACCACTTACCCAGAGTCAGCGCTCCTAGTGGCCGGAGACGTTAATGGGAAACTGAAATCAGTTCTACCAAATTTATATCAACATGTTAAATGTGCAACCAGAAGGAAAACAATTCTAGATCACCTGTACTCCACACACAGAGACATGTACAAAGCTCTCCCTCGCCCTCCATTTGGTAAATCCAACCACAACTCTATCCTCCTGATTCCTGCTTACAAGCAAAAATTAAAGCAGGAAGCACCAGTGACTCGGTCTATAAAAAAGTGGTCAGATGAAGCAGATGCTAAACTACAGGACTGTTTTGCTATCACAGACTGGAACATGTTCCGGGATTCTTCTGATGGTATTGAGGAGTACACCACATCAGTCCCTGGCTTTATCAATAAGTGCATCGAGGACGTCGTCCCCACAATGACCGTACGTACATACCCCAACCAGAAGTCATGGATTACAGGCGACATTCACACTGAGCTAAAGGGTAGAGCTGCCGCTTTCAAGGTGCGGGACTCTAACCCGGAAGCTTACAAGAAATCCTTCTATGCCCTGCGACGAACCATCAAACAGGCAAAGCGTCAATACAGGGCTAAGATTGAATCATACTACACCGGCTCCGACGCTCGTCTTATGTGACAGGGCTTGCAAACTATTACAAACTACAAAGGGAAGCACAGCCACGAGCTGCCCAGTGACACGAGCCTACAAGATGAGCTAAATCACTTCTATGCTTGCTTCGAGGCAAGAAACATTGAGGCATGCATGAGAGCATCAGCTGTTCCGGACGACTGTGTGATCACGCTCTCCGTAGCCGACGTAAGTAAGACCTTTAAACAGGTCAACATACACAAGGCTGCGAGGCCAGATGGATTACCAGGACGTGTGCTCCGGGCATTTGCTGACCAACTGGCAGGTGTCTTCACTGACATTTTCAACATGTCCCTGATTGAGTTTGTAATACCAATATGTTTTAAGCAGACCAGCATAGTCCCTGTGCCCTAGAACACAAAGGCAACCTGCCTAAATGACTACAGACCCGTAGCACTCACGTCTGTAGCCATGAAGTGCTTTGAAAGGCTGGTAATGGCTCACATCATCACCATTATCCTGCACATCTGTTTATAGAACCATGATGAAACCTGTAGGAAATGTTATGCTGAAGTACTGAAATTCCCACAGTAGAATGTTACTTCTTAATGTTCTCTGAACCAACACACCTGAACACAAATTTTGTTACTTAATAAAACCTGTTGGGGCTAGGGGGCAGTATTTGCACGGCCGGATAAAAAACGTACCCGATTTAAACTGGTTACTACTCTTGCCCAGAAACGAGAATATGCATATAATTAGTAGATTTGGATAGAAAACACTCTGAAGTTTCTAAAACTGTTTGAATGGTGTCTGTGAGTATAACAGAACTCATATGGCAGGCCAAAACCTGAGAAGATTCCATACAGGAAGTGCCCTGTCTGACAATTTGTTGTCCTTCTGTTGCATCTCTATCGAAAATACAGCATCTGTGCTGTAACGTGACATTTTCTAAGGCTTCCATTGGCTCTCTAAAGCCGCCAGAAAGTGGAATGGGGTGTCTGCTGTCTCTGGGCGAAGAACAGCAGGAGAGTTTGTAAGTGGTCAGCCTGGGGACTGTGAGACTGAGATGCGCATTCACGAGAACGCTCCATTTTTTTCATTCAGCCTTTGAATGAATACAACGTTGCCCGGTTGGAATATTATCGCTATTTTACGAGAAAAATAGCATCAAAATTGATTTTAAACAGCGTTTGACATGCTTCTAAGTACGGTAATGAAATATTTTGACATTTATTTCACGAAATGCGCTCGCGCGTCACCTTTCGGATAGTGACCTGAACGCACAAACAAAACGGAGCTATCTGAATATAACTATGGATTATTTGGAACCAAAACAACATTTGTTGTTGAAGTAGAAGTCCTGGGAGTGCATTCTGACAAAGAACAGCAAAGGTAATCCAATTTTTCTAATAGTAATTCTGAGTTTAGTGAGCCCCAAACTTGGTGGGTGTCAAAATAGCTAGCCGTGATGGCCGAGCTATGTACTCAGAATATTGCAAAATGTGCTTTCGCCGAAAAGCTATTTTAAAATCTGACACCGCGATTGCATAAAGGAGTTCTGTATCTATAATTCTTAAAATAATTGTTATGTTTTTTGTGAACGTTTATCATGAGTAATTTAGTAAATTCACCGGAAGTTTTCGGTGGGTATGCTAGTTCTGAACATCACATGCTAATGTAAAAAGCTGGTTTTTGATATAAATATGAACTTGATTGAACAAAACATGCATGTATTGTATAACATAATGTCCTAGGAGTGTCATCTGATGAAGATCATCAAAGGTTAGTGCTGCATTTAGCTGTGGTTTTGGTTTTTGTGACATATATGCTTGCTTTGAAAATGTCTGTGTGATTATTTTTGGCAGGGTACTCTCCTGACATAATCTAATGTTTTGCTTTCGCTGTAAAGCCTTTTTGAAATCGGACAATGTGGTTAGATTAACGAGAGTCTTGTCTTTAAAATGGTGTAAAATAGTCATATGTTTGAGAAATTGAAGTTATAGCATTTTTGAGGTGTTTGTATTTAGCGCCACGTGATTCCACTGGCTGTTGACTAGCGTCCCACCTCACCCAGACAGGTTAACTCAATATAGGATAGAGAGAGTTTTGTCGATGCTGAGAACGGAATGTATATGTTTTTAAATAACATTCTTAGAACGTTCTTTGAATGTTACAAAAGTTTTTTATGAAACTTTTTCTTCACTTTCTGATAACAGAATGTATGTTTTTCAATAACATTCTAAAATGTTCTCTGAACATTACTAAAGTTTTCTTGAGTTTTTTATGAAACATTTTATTCACTGTCAGAACAGAATGTATGTTTTTAAATAACATCCTTAATTCAAAAGGCACTCTCACATCTGAACAATCTTTTTTGCAGGTGCATGGTAACAGTTGAACAAGATGAAGGAAAAAGGAAACCGCACACTGCTCTTGAAATTAGCACCCTTATGTAGACCTAGCTCCACCCACATCTGTTCCATGCATCGAAAGGGTTTGGAGGCGAAGGAAAAAACAAGCAAGTGCTACCAAATATAACAATATACATTTCATAAATATTTGAATAAAGTGTGTAAATAAGACATTAAACACGTCTGTAAAACCAAAATGAGGACATAGACCTACCGAGCAAGTTTTCATTAATCATTAGGTACATCGTACGAAAAACAGAGTAATCTTAAATAGGAGCATAATTCATGTTCAAATTCACAACATAACATACATAGGCATCTCATCAAGTCCTTTAGGAAATTATGTCTGAAGGGTGAAAATCCAAAAACATTCTCTTTCACTCAGAGTATTATTAATATCACCTCCCCTGTCTGATATCTTAACTTTCACTATACCACAAAATCTAAAGGTAGAAATGTCATGTTTTTGGTCATTAAAATGTACTGCGACTGGATAATCCCTGTCGTTTCTTCTGATTTAACTTTTACGTTCACTGATTCTCTGTTTGAGAGAATGAGAGGTTTTACCTGCATAGCACAGCCCACGTGGACATTCAATAATGTAAACAACATGGGTGGTGGAACACGCAATAATGTCATTTATTTGGAACCGTTTTCCTGTATGTGGATGGCAGAAATATTCACACATCATATTGTTGCACTGTTCGCATCCTTTCCATTTAAATAACATTCTTAAAATGTTCTCTGAACGTTACTAAGGTTTTCTTGTTTTTTTTATGGAATGTTTTCTTAACGTTCTCAGAACAATTTGAGAACATTTAAATAGAACCATGAGGAAACCTGTAGGAAAAGTTATGCTGAAGTACTGAAATTCTCACAGCAGAATGTTGCTTCTTAATGTTCTCTGAACTATTTGAGAACATTCCATGTCAAACCAGTTGGAGAATGTTCCTAGAACATTACCAAAATTGAAATGAAATGTAACTTTTAGGAAACGTTCTGTTAAACTAATGAAATACTAAGAAATGTTTTTTTTGTTTGTTAAGTTCCTTAAATCTCCTGAGAATGTTCAAAGCCAAGCAACTATCTTGTACCATTCCCAGAATGTTGTGGGAAGGTTGTATGCAAAATAACCATAAGACAACCACACTCTAACCAAGATCTAAGGTTCTCAGAACGTTATGTGCTAGCTGGGAGGCTACCCTAAATTGGGTCCCTTGTCTAAATTCTAGCCTAGGCCTACTGTAGGCAAGTAAGCATGAGTCTAAATTGTGTAACACTGTTTATCAGTGCGGTCAGCAGTAGGCTAATAGTTAAAAATATTGGGCTAGTAATTGAAAGGTTGCTGGTTCGTATTCTCGAGAGAACTAGGTGAAAAACTGTATGTGCCTTTGAGCAGGCACTTAACCCTAGTTGCTCTGGATAAGTGAGTCTGCTAAATGACGTGAATGTAAAGTACAATGTAGGCTAGTTGTCAGTCAGGAATTATGGGTTTCCTCAAGGGTAAATAAACATCTTCAACTCTTTCATCTTGTCAGGGCGGAGTGGAGGGAAAGGGAGGACTCACCAGCTAATACGGGAATCGCCCCGTAAAAGAAGGTCACACTGATTATTCTTTTGTGTGTGTGTGTGTGTGTGTGTATTTACTGGAAGAACTTCGGAGCGGAGGAGGTGGAGCCTTACGAATATCAGCTCTATAAGCTCTATAGACTACTCGTTGGTCGCTGTAACACAACTACCTCCGGTTGCTGGATAGAGAAAGAAGGAGACAGTATTGTTTATTATCTATTGCACTTGCTTTGGTAATGTAAACATGTTTCCCATGCCAATAAAGCCCTTTGAATTGAATTGAGAGAGAATAAGAATGGGGGGGGTGGGGGCGACGTCTTTACCGACAATAGCCTACTACGGACCCGTTCCTCTGTCGGTTAGAAGAGACAGGAGTTAATGACCAAGTTTATAAATGATTTAACTCGGGGACTTTGGATATTTTCTCCCCCCGGAGAGGAACGCTGGAGCCCGAGACAGGAACCGTCTCCAAGGTAAATAAACAGGCTCCATACCCGGTGCTTTGACCGTTACTCTATGGTGCGTAAAATAGCATAGTGCATGTGTGCATTGTGCAATTGGGCAAAACGTTATCATAATGGCGATATGGTGAGCTTTTAGGGCTCGAGCAATTGCCTCTAAAACATCCTAGGGAGACAGCACTACTACGAAC
The DNA here is from genome assembly GCF_901001165.1 of Salmo trutta. NCBI lineage: Eukaryota > Metazoa > Chordata > Actinopteri > Salmoniformes > Salmonidae > Salmo > Salmo trutta. The sequence continues at coordinate 35,590,011 of NC_042966.1, read as the reverse complement.
AGCAGGCGGTAATGGCGCAATGCAGAACAGTACTCCTATTTGGGACACACGCTAGGCTATATAGTCTACTCATTCTCCTTATTTCAGATAGCATTGTCTATTTCTGCGTTTTCGTTTTAAGTCATGTTTCTATTCTGTGGCTGGAAGAGGCTCCAGCTTGGCACAGACGGAGGCCGTGTTTCACAGATGCATAGCGGGCAGTTATGGCGCCGCTTCGAGTAACAACAAGAGGCGGTCCTGGAGAATGAAGATCCATCCATTATTGTGCCGGGCACGTTCCGTCTCGCTCCAAATGCAACGACCAGCAGCACAGTGAGACCGCCAGACCAGACCCATCCGGGGTAGCCAATTTACTGTGAAACCGGAGAACCATAGCCGCTCTGCTGGTGCGAGCAGGCTGCATGGGAATGAGGTTGTTTATTCAGAATGGACCGGGACTCATTCATAAAACTCGGTATACTGAGAATCCCCCCGGGGGAGGGGGGGGGGGATTGAATCGTCTGACTGTATGCTGGAGATAGAGATAATATGTTTAATGCAGCCTATGATGTACACTGAACAAAAATACAAACGCAACATGTTGTTCCCATGTTTGTTTAACTAGGCAAGTCAGTTAAGAACAAATTCTTATTTACAATGACGGCCTAGGAACAGTGGGTTACCTGCCTTGTTCAGGGACAGAAAGACAGATTTTTACCTTGTCAGCTCGGGGATTCGATATAGCAATCTTTCGGTTACCGGCCCAACGATCTAACCACTATTCTACCAGCCACCCCAAATGTTTCTTGAGTTGAAATAAAAAAATCCCAGAAATGTTCAAAACACACAAAAAACGTATTTCTCTAAGTGTTTATGCACAAATGTGTTTACATCCCTGTTAGTGAGCATTTCTCCTTTGTCAAGATAATCCATCCACCTGACTGGTGTGGCATATCAACAGCGTGGTTACAGCATGATCATTACACAGGTGCACCTTGTGCTGGGGGCAATAAAAGGCCGCTCTAAAATGTGCCGTTTTGTCACACAACACATTATTGTTTTTTATTTGTAATACATTTTCAAACATTTTTCTAAAAACCTGCTTTTGCTTTGTCATTGTGGGGTATTGTCTGTAGATTGATGAGGAAAAACAATAATTGAATCCATTTTAGAATAAGGCTGTAACGTAACAAAATGTGGAAAAAGTGAGGGTTCTGAATACTTTCCGAATGCACTGTGTGTGTATATATACGCTGAACAAAATATAAACGCAACATTTAACAATTTCAAAGATTTTACTGAGTTACAGTTCATATAAGATAACCAGTCAATTTAATACATGAATTAAGACCTAATCTTTGGATTTCACATGACTGGGCAGGAGTGCAACCATGGGTGGGCCTTGGATGGCATAGGCCCACCCACTTGGCAGCCAGGCCCACCCACTCGGGAGCCAGGCACAACCAATAAGAAAAAAAAATCTCTAAAAAAGGGTTTTATTACAGATATAAATATTCAGACCCTTTGCTATGAGACTCAAAATTGTGCTCAGGTTCATCCTGTTTCCATTGATCATCCTTGAGATTTTTCTATAACTTGATTGGAGTCCACCTGTGGTATATTAAATTGATTGCACAGCCACACACCTGTCTATATAAGGTCCCACATTTGACAGTGCATGTCGGTGCACGTCAGAGCAAAAACCAAGCCATGAGGTCGAAGGAATTGTCCGTAGAGCTCCGAGACAGGATTGTGTCGAGGCACCAATCTGGGGAAGGGTACCAAAAAAATGTCAGCTGCATTGAAGGTCCCCAAGAACACAGTGGCCTCCATCATTCTAAATGGAAGAAGTTTGGAACCACCAAGACACTTTCTAGAGCTGGCCGTCCGGCCAAACTGATCAATCGGGGTAGAAGAGCCTTGGTCAGGGAGATGACCAAGAACCCGATGGTCACTCTGACAGAGCTCAATAGTTTCTCTGTGGAGATGGTTGTCCTTCTGGAAGGTTATCCCATCTCTGCATCACTCCACCAATCAGGCCTTTATGGTAGAGTGGCCAGACGGAAGTAACTCCTAAGTAAAAGGCACATGACAGCCGGCTTGAAGTTTGCCAAAAGGACTCTAAGAACAGGAGAAACAAGATGAAACCAAGATTGAACTCTTTGGCCTGAATGCCAAGCGTCACGTCTGGAGGAAACCTGGCACCATCCCTACGGTGAAGCATGGTGGTGGCAGCATCATGCTGTGGGGATGTTTTTCAGCGGCAGGGACTGGGAGACTAGTCAGGATTGAGGGAAAGATGAACAGAGCAAAGTACAGAGAGATCCTTGATGAAAACTTGCTCCAGAGCGCTCAGGACCTCAGACTGGGGCGAAGGTTCAACTTCCAACAGGACAATGACCCTGAGCACACAGCCAAGACAACGCAGGAGTGGCTTCGGGACAAGTCTCTGAATGTCCTTGAGTGGCCCAGCCAGAGCCCGGACTTGAACCCGATCGTACATCTCTGGAGAGACCTGAAAATAGCTGTGCAGCGACTCTCCCCATCCAACCTGACAGAGCTTGAGAGAATCTGCAGAGAAGAATGTGATACTCCCCAAATACAGGTGTGCCAAGCTTGTGGCGTCATACCCAAGAAGACTTGCGGATGTAATCGCTGCCAAAGGTGCTTCAACAAAGTACTGAGTAAAGGGTCTGAATACTTATGTAAATGTGATATTTCAGTTTCTAAAAACCTGTTTTCGCTTTGTCATTATGGGGTATTGTGTGTAGATTGATGAGAGGGGAAAAAAACTATTTAATCCATTTTAGAATAAGGCTGTAACGTAACAAAATGTGGAAAAAGTCAAGGTGTCTGACTACTTTCCGAAGGCACTGTGTGTGTGTATATGTGTGTGAGATATATATAAATATATATATACAGTGAGGGAAAAAAGTATTTGATCCCCTGCTGATTTTGTACGTTTGCTCACTGACAAAGAAATTATCAGTCTATAATTTTAATGATAGGTTTATTTGAACAGTGAGACACAGAATAACAACAAAAAATCCAGAAAAACACATGTCAAAAATGTTATATATTGATTTGCATTTTAATGAGGGAAATAAGTATTTGACCCCTCTGCAAAACATGACTTAGTACTTGGTGGCAAAACCCTTGTTGGCAATCACAGAGGTCAGACGTTTCTTGTAGTTGGCCACCAGGTTTGCACACATCTCAGGAGGGATTTTGTCCCATTCCTCTTTGCAGATCTTCTCCAAGTCATTAAGGTTTCGAGGCTGACGTTTGGCAACTCGAACCTTCAGCTCCCTCCACAGATTTTCTATGGGATTAAGTTCTGGAGACTGGCTAGGCCACTCCAGGACCTTAATGTGCTTCTTCTTGAGCCACTCCTTTGTTGCCTTGGCCGTGTGTTTTGGGTCATTGTCATGCTGGAGTACCCATCCACGACCCATTTTCAATGCCCTGGCTGAGGGAAGGAGGTTCTCACCCAAGATTTGACGGTACATGGCCCCGTCCATCGTCCCTTTGATGCGGTGAAGTTGTCCTGTCCCCTTAGCAGAAAAACACCCCCAAAGCATAATGTTTCCACCTCCATTTTTGACGGTGGGGATGGTGTTCTTGGGGTCATAGGCAGCATTCCTCCTCCTCCAAACACGGCGAGTTGAGTTGATGCCAAAGAGCTCCATTTTGGTCTCATCTGACCACAACACTTTCACCCAGTTGTCCTCTGAATCATACAGATGTTCTTTGGCAAACTTTAGACGGGCATGTATATGTGCTTTCTTGAGCAGGGGGACCTTGCGGGTGCTGCAGGATTTCAGTCCTTCACGGCGTAGTGTGTTACCAATTGTTTTCTTGGTGACTATGGTCCCAGCTGCCTTGAGATCATTGACAAGATCCTCCCGTGTAGTTCTGGGCTGATTCCTCACCGTTCTCGTGATCATTGCAACTCCACGAGGTGAGATCTTGCATGGAGCCCCAGGCCGAGGGAGATTGACAGTTCTTTTGTGTTTCTTCCATTTGCGAATAATCACACCAAATGTTGTCACCTTCTCACCAAACTGCTTGGCGATGGTCTTGTAGCCCATTCCAGCCTCGTGTAGGTCTACAATCTTGTCCCTGACATCCTTGGAGAGCTCTTTGGTCTTGGCCATGGTGGAGAGTTTGGAATCTGATTGATTGATTGCTTCTGTGGACAGGTGTCTTTTATACAGGTAACAAGCTGAGATTAGGAGCACTCCCTTTAAGAGTGTGCTCCTAATCTCAGCTCATTATCTGTATAAAAGACACCTGGGAGCCAGAAATCTTTCTGATTGAGAGGGGGTCAAATACTTATTTCCCTCATTAAAATACAAATCAATTTATATCATTTTTGACATGCGTTTTTCTGGATTTTTTGTTGTTATTCTGTGTCTCACTGTTCAAATAAACCTACCATTAAAATTATAGACTGATCATTTCTTTGTCAGTGGGCAAACGTACAAAATCAGCAGGGGATCAAATACTTTTTTCCCTCACTGTATATATATAAAAACACGGTTTGTTATGAATGAAGTTTTTCAATAGAGATAACTCTCACTCTCTCTCTGCAGCTGTCTGCAGTGGGTGGTCTCTCTGAGGTCCTCTCTGGACTGCTCCTCAGTGTCTTCACTCTGGGAATCACGTCCGCTACCCTATTCCTCCCCTCCTCCCTCACGTCCTCTCCCCTCCTCCCCCCACACGTCCTCACCCTTCCTCCTCCCCTCCTCCCTCACGTCCTCTCCCTTTCTCCTCCCCTCCTCCATCACAACTCACCTCCTCCCCTTGTACCTCCTCCCCCCTCCCTGCTCTGGACCCCCCACCCCTCGGTCAGCAAGCCGAGCAGGGGGGGTCAGGGCGCCATGGTAACCCATAGCAGGCACGACCCCCCCAGCCATGAGCAGCGTTACCCACCCAGAGGCCAGAGGTCAGGGGTCAGACGTTCACCCCCTGCGCTACAAACCCTTCAGCTCGCACGCACACTACCAACAGGCCAGTTCAACTCTGTCATCATGTGGCAGCTCCACATGTACTATATGCAAACTAGCTAGCCTCTTACTAAATGCTAACCCATCATCATCATTATTCCTCTCAGTCTCAGATGGTTTGTCTAATTGTTATCATTACAGCATCATATATTATAGTTCCTCTGCCAGGTGCTGTGTGTATAGTATATTTGATGTACCTACTTTGCATAAATGAAACAATTGTTATATTAAAACCTATTATTTCCCCATGTTCCAGGTGCTGTGTGCGGTGCGTAAGTTACAGGAGAGTGGGTTCTACTGGGGTGCGGTGGGGGGTCGTGAGGCCAGCGCTCTACTCCGCTCCCAGCCCCCCGGGACCTTCCTGGTCCGAGACTCCTCCGACCACCACTACTTCTTCACACTGTCGGTCCAGACGGCTCGTGGGACCAAGAACCTCCGGATCCACAGCCAGGGGGGAAGCTTTTACCTGCAGCCCGACCCCCACTGCACGCACACGCCCCCGCGTTTCGACTGTGTGCTCAAACTGATTGGACACTACATGGGGAAGGAGGGAGGTGGAGGAGGAGATAGGGAGGCCGGGGTAAGGACAGGGGGAGGCATGGCTGCGGCTGCAGGGGAGACTGTGGGGACAGGGAGTTTGTATCTGATCCACTCTGGGGGAGAGAAGGTTCCGTTGGAGCTGCGTCGACCCCTCCCCTCCTCCCTGTCCTCCCTCCAGCACCTGTGTAGAAGGACCCTGAACGGACACCTGGGGGGCCCGGATCCCCCCGACACACACCAGCTCCCTCACACTCTAAGAGACTTCTTGGCGGAGTACGATGCTCCCATCTAACACACACACACACACACAGTTCAGTTTGGGGGTTTCCCCGTCTTACGGTTGAGGATAGGATTTGGAGAGGGTAAGCTGATCCTAGATCGATGCCACTGCTTTCCTATCAAGTGGATCCTCATATAGGTAGCCATGGATACGCCTCTCCTGGAGAGACTGTCAATGGGAGTCAGGAAAACGCTGGGGGTCAAAGGTTGTTGCCCTGTCAGCCAGTTAGCCGTTCTCCCAGCGGAAGCTGTGATTGGGTAGTCAAAAAGATTAAAGTGACGCAGACAGTGAACGTGCACACACGCAAGCAAACACACACACACATGCAAGCAAACACACACACACACGCAAGCAAACACACACACACGCAAGCAAACACACACACACGCAAGCAAACACACACACGCAAGCAAACACACACAGACACACACGCAAGCAAACACACACACACACACGCAAGCAAACACACACACACGCAAGCAAACACACACGGAAGCAAACACACACTTTAGCAAGGGCTTTAGGAGTGTTGTCAGAAAGGTTTCCTGTGGGTTTGTTGTGCTGCTGTGGCTGAGGAACAGCTCTTTCTGTTGATTAGCAGAAGCTTACCTCTCCTCTTTCTCCTGTCTGACATGTAAAATGGGTTGACTGGATTGAGAGGGAGAGAGAGAGGGAGAGAGAGAGAGGGATTGAAGTATAATGAGAGAAAAGGAGAGAGAGGGTGGGGAGTATGGCAGTGAATGTCAAACGAGGGGCCATAGCAGAGTGAATGTGTTTGTGTGCATGGTGTCGTACACATTTCCACTGCTGCATGCCAACTAGCATGGCCTCATAGGAAGGTGTGAGGGATCATGGCTGACAACAGCCTCTAGCCTCACACACATAGACACACACACACACACAGAGATACACACACACACAGATAGACACACACACAGGCACACATACAGCTATACTGCAGCTTTGGAAGCTCTTCTGTTAGAATGTGATGGAGGTGCCCCTGTCTCTCCCTCTTGTCTTTACCCCCCCCCCCCCCCACATATCTCTCTGAGAACAGGAGTTGTGACAGTGAGTCTGAGCAGACCACTGTTAGTCAGACAAAAGCCCTGGCAGACAACCAAAGCTAACAGTGGATCTTATTATAGTCCCAGGGGGCCGGCAGGCAGACAGACAGACAGACAGACAGGCAGGCAGGCAGGCAGGCAGGCAGGCAGGCAGGCAGGCAGGCAGGCAGGCAGGCAGGCAGGCAGGCAGACAGACAGACAGACAGACAGACAGACAGACAGACAGACAGGCAGGCAGGCAGGCAGGCAGACAGACAGGCAGAAACAACAACGGGTGTGTCCCAAATAGCACCCTATTCCCTTTATAGTGCATTACTTTGGGACCGTGTGGACTCTGGTCAAAAGTAGTTCACTATAGGAAATAGGTTGCCATTTGAGACACAGGCAGAAACAACTACAACTGAAGCAGAACATAGTCAGAAGTCGAGTGAGAGAGGTTAGGAAAGGGTGAGGAAAGAGTGAGGAAGACAAGTAGGGGTGAGGCTGGGGGAGAGGGGGAGAGGTGAGGAAAGAGTGAGGAAGACAAGTAGGGGTGAGGCTAGGGGAGAGGGGGAGAGGTTAGAGATGGTTTTCAGACCACAGAGACGTTGACAACCCCTTCATTTGGTCTGATGATGATGGTAGTGATGATGATGATGATGATGATGACGAAGACGTGATAATAATGATTTTGATGATGATGTAGTGTTACGCTGAATCCATGTCTTCCTGATAGAAGTCTAATTAGTAGAAGATCAACGTTTGTCATTTTTAACATTTACTAACAACATAATGTTTACATGTGTCGCATCAGCCCAGCTACATGTGAAGTACTCGTCTTTCATAAAGACTGCTCATAACCTCGCCACTAGACTGGCAGACAGGGCAAACTATCTGGAACAAAAAAAACTAAAAGCATTACAAAATAGAAATGAATAAAGGAACTTTGCACATATTTATATTTCTAAGATATTTCAATGCTTAATATTAAAGCACACTTTTTTGTAACCAAATTGAACCGATTCTCTTTGTGCCTCTTCATTTATGTAGGATTACACGTCTGTCTGTCTGTGTGCGATTTAATTAACACTTTAACTGAATGTGGTGTCAATTTAAACCCCTCTGATGTTAACCCCTCTAGAATCAACTCTCAGATATAACACTTTTTTACCTCAACACGAGATTTTAACACCTGCAAATTTGCTTTGTGGGGAACACGTGAAACATTTCTCTGGTAATGTGCAGTGTACTGAACTGTAGTGTGTGTGTGTGTGTGTGTGTGTGTGTGTGTGTGTGTCTGTGTGTCTGTGTGTGTGTGTCTGTGTGTGTGTGTGTGTTTTGAGAGGGAGAAAGAGGTGAGGGGGTCAGAGAGAATTAGTGTATGTAAGGTCAGAGAGGTGAAAGGTTCCCCGTGGGAGAGATTTATGATGGTCTGTGGTTAGCACTGTGTAAAAGGTGTACGTAAGGGTCTGGGTGGAGAATTTCTCAATAGTGTGAGTAACTCTCTCTCTCTCTCTCCCCCAATTCAATTCAAATGGCTTTATTGGCATGGGAAATATGTTTATATTGCCAAGGCAACTGAAATAGAGAATAAACAAAAGTGAAATAAACTATCTCTCTCTTTCTCACACACACAGTTAGACGGTGTTACAAGTGCTATGGTTTAGAAATACACTATGAGGTTTCCTGTACACATTCACACAACTGAGAATGAATAACCACAATCACACTTACACAGAACATCTCTCCACTTTCTCACATCATAAAGGAAAAAACACACAACTACAGATGTAGGATTTTAATTTGAGCCAGTTTGCTACAGCAGGAAAATAATCCTGCAGCAACAGGATATGTGGATTATAATGAATGGATTTTTTTTGTAGGGGTTGATACATTTTTCTGTAGGGAAAATCAAGTCTGGAATTGTAAAGTGGAAATTGCTAACTTTAGAAGCCTTTTCAAACCTTGAATACACTACATGTTTGCATTTTCCTGCTATGCAAGAAAATTACTGCAACAACAGGATGATAAAATTAAGATACGGCATTTGTACACAGTTTCATTTCTAAACTTGTGGTTTCTACCTCAAGATTTTCATGAGAGAAATCATGTTACTTTCCAAATTCACACAACCAGTTTAGATGTACGCACGCACGCGCGCGCACGCACGCACGCACGCACACACACACACACACACACACACACAAACCTTCACACAAAGCTTTACCGCTAGTGCCTCCCCTTCTCCATAAACCTCTGATTACATCATTGATTGACAGGGTCAGCAACATTGACGGGAATAGGGCCATAAACTATTACAGTAATGTTTACTATCTGGCTCCCATCAGGAAGACTCTCTACTTCCTGGTTCAAACAAATACAAAGACCGCACTGTGTTAGGCAATTCCCAGAGCCCTGCATGATAACAATACCCAGTGCACAACATGACAGCAACAGCCTTGCAGACAATGCATTATGTTTTTCATGACAACATGACTAGGAAATACTCTGGGCCCTAATGTCAAAGATGAGATATAACTAAATGTTTTGTTGCCAAGGAGATATCTAGAATAACACAACTCATATGTATAACACAGTCCCTAGTCAGTGGGGTCCAGTCTATCAGTAAATACACTCTGTTTGAATTTTATTGTGCAAGCGCATTGTAAGTACATTCCATATCCATTAGGGACATATTCAGAGAGAGAGAGAGCGAGAGAAAGAGACAGAGAAAGAAAGAGACAGAGAAAAGAGAGAGAGAGACAGAGAAAGAGACAGAGAAAGAAAGAAAGAGAGAGAGAATGAAAGAGACAGAGAAAGAAAGAGAAAGAGAGATGACCCACACCTACAAAAGCAACAAACCACAGGCAGGTCAAAAAAACAAAGAGGGGTTCCCCGATGCATTTAGTTGTTTCAGGCAACCCCTCCCACAAAACACATACACACAGCAGTAGGCTTGCTCTGGGCTGTACCTAACAGGAAAGGAATGCAGTGGGCTTTTACACATCTGGCCTGAGGGCCTACGGGGATAGTAATGTGCAGTGAACTGTAGTGTGTGTGAGAGAGAGTGAGTGAGCGAGAGAGAGAGAGAGAGAGAGAGATTGAGGGATAGAGACAGAGAGAGAGAGAGAAAGAGAAAGAGAGAGAAAGAGAGCGAGAGAAAGAGAAAGAGAGCGAGAGAAAGAGAGAGAGAGAAAGAGAGAGAGAGAGAGCTCCTGAGTTCTTCTGCAAAATTATAGAATTAGAGTTGGATAAATGTAGATTAACAGTTTTTATCACAAGGACTTATACAACATACTAACCTCAACATCAAATCCTTCAATCCAAATCCAAATTCCATACCTAAAATCTTGATTTTGGACAAAATTACCTGAATGGACTATCAAGAAACAAAAACTTCTAACAAGCCAAAACCTGCAGAAGAAACACAGCGGAACATGGAAATACCATCCAACACAAAACACAACAATGCAAAAGAGGGACTATCGTGGTCTGCTTGAAACATGTTGGTATTACAGACTCGGTGAGAGAGAGGTTGAAAATGTCCGTGACAACACTTGCCAGTTGGTCAGCGAATGCTCGGAGTACAATTCTTGGTAATCCGTCTGGCCCTGCAGCCTTGTGAATGTTGACCTGTTTAAAGGTCTTACTCACATCGGCTACGGAGAGCGTGATCACACAGTCGTCCGGAACAGCTGGTGCTCTCATGCATGCTTCAGTGTTGCTTGCCTCGAAGCGCCCATAGTCATTTAGCTCGTCTGGTAGGCTCGTGTCACTGGGCAGCTCGCAGCTGTGCTTCCATTTGTAGTCCGTAATAGTTTGCAAGCCCTGCCACATCCGATGAGTATCGGAGCCGGTGTAGTACGATTTAATCTTTGTCCTGTATTGATGCTTTGCCTGTTTGATGGTTCGTCGGAGGGCATAGCGGGATTTCTTCTAAGCATCCGGGTTAGAGTCCCGCTCCTTGAAAGCGGCAGCTCTATCCTTTAGCTCAGTGCGGATGTTGCCAATAATCCATGGCTTCTGGTTGGGGTATGTACGTACGGTCATTTTTGGGACAACATCGACGCACTTATTGATGAAGCTAGTGACTGATGTGGTGATCAACTTTAGTAGAAAAACAGTTCTTGAGGGCTGTTTGCGATTTCGTTCATACCGGTGAACCGGTGTTTGAGTGGTGTGGTTGCAATATCAACAGTCCCTTATCTCTGCTATATCATTTAACATAAAACTAAGTTTATGTTGTATACAGCGCAATGGACATACTGTATAATGCCTAATGTCTCAAGAAAGGCTGTCTGAGTTGGCAATACTCAGTATAGAAAACAGTCGGCCTGCAACCTGCAAGGACTTATACAGGATACTAACCTCAACATTCAAACAGTCATTCCAATTCACAATTCCATACCTAAAACCTTTATTTTGTACAAAATAACCTGAATGGACTACTACCACCAAGGACTATCAAGAAAAACAAAAACTTCTAACAAGCCAAAACCTGCAGAAGGAGCCCAGCGGAACATGGAAATACCATCCAACACAACATTGCGTGAGTAATGCGTGAGTAATGTTCAGTCTGAACCTACTTTCTGAAGCCATAAAGTAAAAGACAATAATCTCTATGTAATTTTGTTATATTAAGCTTAATAAATAAGTCTTCTAAGCTGCTAGGACAGAACTGACCTGGCTGCTACTTCAATTAGCACTGAAGTGTGAAGTGACGCCTCCAACTCAATCATCAAGTTTGCAGACGACGCAACAGTAGTAGGCCTGATGACCAAGAAATTACGAAACAGCCTACAGGGAGGAGGTGAGGGCTTTGACTTGGCACTTAAAACCCTCACAAACTTTGACAGATGCACAATTGAGAGCATCTTGTCGGGCGGTATCACCGCCTGGTACGGCAACTGCACCACCCGCAACCGCAAAGCTCTCCAGAGGGTGGTGCGGTCAGCCTGACGCATCACCAGGGGCAAACTACCTGCCCTCCAGGTCACCTACAGCACCCGATGACACCGGAAGGCCAAAAAGATAATCAAGGACAATAACCACCCGAACCACTGCCTGTTCACCCCGCTATCATCCAAAAGCCGAGGGCAGTACAGGTGCATCAAAGCTGGGACCGAGAGACTGAAAAACAGCTTCTATCTCAAGGCCATCTGACTGTTAAATAGCCATCACTAACATTGCTCGTCCAAATATTTATATATTCTTAATTCCATTCCTCTGCTTTAGATGTGCGTATTGTGTGTATTGTTGTGAAATTGTTAGATTTTACTTGTTAGATATTACTGCACTGTTGGAGCTACACCCGCTACACCCGCAATAACATCTGCATGTGGCCAATACAATTGGATTTGATTTGAAATGAGAGGTGTGAAAACTATTGAGCCTAATGGCAGGAGAGCTTCACAGCCCCCTCCTCCCCCAAATGCAGAGGGCTTTGAAGCCCCCATGGCTTATCCCTGTGCAGAGGTAATTACAATACAGTACCTCATGGATATAAAAAATTACATGGCACGGAATATGTAAAAATTAAAAAGCTCCTCAAGGACAATCCAGAGACACTATTTGCTGACTGCTACAAAGAGGGGAACGTAAGCAACTTACCCAAAGAGTGTTTTGGCCCAGGGTGGAAACTCAGAATACTAGACATTGAGGAAATTGAAACAACCTCTGTCAACGTGTACAAGTCTGGGACAGTAATGGTGCAGGGTATCCCCCCCCCAACAGGACCCGGTGGGCAGAAGGTGGAGATGGACGGCTTCTCTACGGACTGAGGTGAGAGAACTTAAAGAGGCACACATGGCACTGAAGGAACTGAAGGAGGAGGTGAGAAAGGTAAGTTGTGACAGAGAGCAGGACACTCCCCCAGAGAAGCCAACAGAACAGCCCACCTCAGCCCGGACCACAACCTCAACACCACATTGGGACAGACAACACAGGACCCACCAACCCAACAGACCCCACCCCCTCCCGACAGCCCCCCTGTCAGCTCCCCTGATAGGCTTCTGGACAACCCCCAGACATCCACTGAGGACACACAAAAGCCAGAGATTGTGCTGCTCATTGACTCAAAAGGCAAATATACTGCTCAAAAAAATAAAGGGAACACTTAAACAACACATCCTAGATCTGAATGAAAGAAATAATCTTATTAAATACTTTTTTCTTTACATAGTTGAATGTGCTGACAACAAAATCACACAAAAATAATCAATGGAAATCCAATTTATCAACCCATGGAGGTCTGGATTTGGAGTCACACTCAAAATTAAAGTGGAAAACCACACTACAGGCTGATCCACCTTTGATGTAATGTCCTTAAAACAAGTCAAAATGAGGCTCAGTAGTGTGTGTGGCCTCCACGTGCCTGTATGACCTCCCTACAACGCCTGGGCATGCTCCTGATGAGGTGGCGGATGGTCTCCTGAGGGATCTCCTCCCAGACCTGGACCAAAGCATCCGACAACTCCTGGACAGTCTGTGGTGCAACGTGGCATTGGTGGATGGAGCGAGACATAATGTCCCTGATGTGGTCAATTGCATTCAGGTCTGGGGAACGGGCGGGCCAGTCCATAGCATCAATGCCTTCCTCTTGCAGGAACTGCTGACACACTCCAGCCACATGAGGTCTAGCATTGTCTTGCATTAGGAGGAACCCAGGGCCAACCGCACCAGCATATGGTCTCACAAGGGGTCTGAGGATCTCATCTCGGTACCTAATGGCAGTCAGGCTACCTCTGGCGAGCACATGGAGGGCTGTGCGGACCCCAAATAAATGCCACCCCACACCATGACTGACCCACCGCCAAACAGGTCATGCTGGAGGATGTTGCAGGCAGCAGAACGTTCTCTACGGCGTCTCCAGACTCTGTCACGTCTGTCACGTGCTCAGTGTGAACCTGCTTTCATCTGTGAAGAGCACAGGGCGCCAGTGGCGAATTTGCCAATCTTGGTGTTCTCTGGCAAATGCCAAACGTCCTGCACGGTGTTGGGCTGTAAGCCCAACCCCCACCTGTGGACGTCGGGCCCTCATACCACCCTCATGGAGTCTGTTTCTGACCGTTTGAGCAGACACATGCACATTTGTGGCCTGCTGGAGGTCATTTTGCAGGGCTCTGGCAGTGCTTCTCCTGCTCCTCCTTGCACAAAGGCGGAGGTAGCGGTCCTGCTGCTGGGTTGTTGCCCTCCTACGGCCTCCTCCACGTCTCCTGATGTACTGGCCTGTCTCCTGGTAGCGCCTCCATGCTCTGGACACTACACTGACAGACACAGCAAACCTTCTTGCCACAGCTCGCATTGATGTGCCATCCTGGATGAGTTGCACTACCTGAGCCACTTGTGTGGGTTGTAGACTCCGTCTCATGCTACCACTAGAGTGAAAGCACCGCCAGCATTCAAAAGTGACCAAAACATCAGCCAGGAAGCATAGGAACTGAGAAGTGGTCTGTGGTTACCACCTGCAGAACCACTCCTTTATTGGGGGTGTCTTGCTAATTGCCTATAATTTCCACCTGTTGTCTATTCCATTTGCACAACAGCATGTGAAATGTATTGTCAATCAGTGTTGCTTCCTAAGTGGACAGTTTTGATATTACAGAAGTGTGATTGACTTGGAGTTACATTGTGTTGTTTAAGTGTTCCCTTTATTTTTTTGAGCAGTGTACATTCAAGAGGATAAACTTTTTCCCAAACACAAAGTGGCTAAACTCTGGGTCACAAACACTAGACATGCCCTGGAGCTGTTGTCAGAGGACAGACTAGGGTCCCCAGCCACATCATAACTCACACGGGCACAAATAATCCGAGGGCCCAGCAGGAATGGGTGGCCACAGCATTCAAGGGAGTGATTGAAAAAGCTTCTTCACCCTGCTACCACGAACATACTTTCACCCTGCCACCATACAGCAGGTGAATGCAAGCATTTCACGAGACTGTGCCTCAAAACCTAATGTCTACATGGCCCACCACTCCACCCTGGACTTGAACAGCCTTTACGACCAGGTCCACCTCTACAAGGCAGTGTGATGGAAATGTTATACATGTGCTTTTCTAATATCCAATTTCTGTGTTCATGCAAGTGACTGATTGAACGAATCCTCACTCCTCAGTATCTGCAATTTGGCAGTATGCCCAGACCTTGTTTGGAGAACAAAAGTTTCAAGGTCTCAGTTTAGAGAGAAGAAGCCTTGTGAGGTTTTGGTCTGTCACATGTTATAAACCAGTATTGGTCGGTCTTACTCCATGTGTAACTCTGTGTTTTTGTTTTTTGGTCGCACTGCTTTGCTTTATCTTGGCCAGGTCGCAGTTGTAAATGAGAACTTGTTCTCAACTGGCCTACCTGGTTAAATAAAGGTGAAATAAAAAATAAAAAATGCAGTGTATGATATACCATTGTGTAGCTCTGTCTCTCTGCTTTTATCCAATCTAAAAAACACAATTTCAAATGTTGTTACTTAATAAAACCTGTTGGGGCTAGGGGGCAGTATTTGCACGGCCGGATAAAAAACGTACCCGATTTAAACTGGTTACTACTCTTGCCCAGAAATGAGAATATGCATATAATTAGTAGATTTGGATAGAAAACACTCTAAAGTTTCTAAAACTGTTTGAATAGTGTCTGTGAGTATAACAGAACTCATATGGCAAAACCTGAGAAGATTCCATACAGGAAGTGCCCTGTCTGACAATTTGTTCTCCTTCTGCGGCATCTCTATCGAAAATACAGCATCTCTGCTGTAACGTGACATTTTCTAAGGCTTCCATTGGCTCTCAGAAGGCGCCAGAAAGTGGAATGACGTCTCTCCTGTCTCTGGGCAAAAAACAGCAGGAGATTTTGTGAGTGGTCAGGCTGAGAACAGTGACACTGGAGATGCGCATTCATGAAAATTCTCAATTTTTTTCTTTCAGCCTTTGAATGAACACAACGTCGGTTGGAATATTATCGCTATTTTACGAGAAAAATAGCATAAAAATTGATTTTAAACAGCGTTTGACATGCTTCGAAGTACGGTAATGGAATATTTAGATTTTTTTTGTCACGAAATGCGCTCGCGCGTCACCCTTCGGATACTGACCTGAACGCACGAACAAAACGGAGGTATTTGGATATAACTATGGATTACTTGGAACCAAAACAACATTTGTTGTTGAAGTAGAAGTCCTGGGAGTGCATTCTGACAAAGAACAGCAAAGGTAATCCAATTTTTCTTATAGTAAATCTGAGTTTATTGAGGGCTAAACTTGGTGGGTGTCAAATTAGCTAGCCGTGATGGCCGGGCTATGTACTCAGAATTTTGCAAAATGTGCTTTCGCCGAAAAGCTATTTTAAAATCTGACACCGCGATTACATGAAGGAGTTCTGTATCTATAATTCTTAAAATAATTGTTATGTATTTTGTGAACGTTAATCGTGAGTAATTTAGTAAATTCACCGGAAGTTTGCGGTGGGTATGCTAGTTCTGAACATCACATGCTAATGTAAAAAGCTGGTTTTTGATATAAATATGAACTTGATTGATCAAAGCATGCATGTATTGTATAACATAATGTCCTAGGAGTGTCATCTGATGAAGATCATCAATGGTTAGTGCTGCGTTTAGCTGTGGTTTTGGTTTTTGTGACATATATGCTTGCTTTGAAAATGGCTGTGTGATTATTTTTGGCAGGGTACTCTCCTGACATAATCTAATGTTTTGCTTTCGCTGTAAAGCCTTTTTGAAATCGGACAATGTGGTTAGATTAACGAGAGTCTTGTCTTTAAAATGGTGTAAAATAGTCATATGTTTGAAAAGTTTAAGTTATAGCATTTTTGAGGTATTTGTATTTAGCGCCACGCGATTCCACTGGCTGTTGAATAGGTGGGACGCAAACGTCCCACCTTGCCCAGGGAGGTTAAGACTGAATCAAGGAGGTTGGTCACATATACACCGACAGTAGATATGAGGTTGGTGTAGTTCATGATTTTGGAACATTGTGGAAGAATAGAGGATTTTTGAGCTTGTGTCCTCTCTGTTGGAGCTTGTTCAACTCCCCTCGTTAATCTCGGTGATAAAGTGTCAGGCCCATACTCCCTCTAAAGATAACATTTCTCTGGGGAATGCCAAGGCTGAGTGTGCAGCTAAACGGGCTGCATCCTCTTCTGTTTCCCCCTCCTACAGATGGCAGTAGTTCCAGCTCCCACCAACTTTTTCATTGTTAATTATATCATTGCTTTACAGGCCACGGCTGATGCTTCAGAGAAACGCAAGTGGGCTGGGTGCTGTCATAAGGACGCCTCGGGTGTATGGTTTGATGAGGGGAGCAGACCTGCCATGCCCCGTTGTACATTCCATTTCCTTGCAAAATTGGTCAAGACCATGTGTCATATTGGATATTGTAAATAGATATTGATGTACAGTAGGTTTTACTGTGTTTGTGGAAAATTTCTGAACATTTCTTTTTGGATTTGTATGACTAACAATGTTGGACACGGCATTTCAATATCCCCTGCGTCCCATCCAAGGCCTGAAGAACCCTTTGAACACTTAATGATGGACTTCATTGAGTTGACCCCTTGTGAGGGGAATAAGTATTTTTTGGTGATTGTTGACATGTTTTCTAAATGGATTGAAGCTTTCCCTTGCAGGAGAGACACAGTGGCTGCTGTGGCGAAAGCACTCGTGAGAGAGATCATACCCATCAAAAATATCTTCTGACAATTGTTGAAATTTTGTAAATGAGATTGTTCAATCCCTATCAGAGGATTTGCAGATTGATTTGAGAACTCATTGTGCCATCATCCCCAATCTGTGGGGGTGGTCAAAAGGCCGAACAAATCTCTGAAAATTAAATTAGTCAAATTGATTGGTGAAACAATCCTGACATGGGTGAAAGTGCTTTCATTGGCACTGATGACTATGAGAGGCAGATCCCATACAGTCACTGGTCACTCTCCACAGAAGGTACTGACTGGCCGCCCCATGAGAATGCTGAATACACCTTTTTCCCAGAACAGGTTGTCCCTGCAAGGAATAGAGGAAGACATGGTTAAGTATTGTGTCACCTTAACAGTGTTCTTTAGACTATTTTCCCCCGGGTGAAGGCTTCTTTGCCAAATCTAGCAGGTGGAGGTGAACACTGTTTGAACCAATGTGATTTCGTAGTGGTGAAAGACTTCAGGAGAAAGAGTTGGAAGGACCCCCATTGGAGAGGCCCATACCAATTTCTTCTGACCATCCCCACAGCGGTAAAGGTTGCTGAGAGAAATACCTGGATCCATGTGTCGCACTGAAGACGAGTTCCTGATCCAGAAGATGATGATGGGCCCTCGCCAGTTCCAGTGGTGCAGTGTGGCCCTCCTCTGCATTAGCACAGGAGTGCTAATGAGGACAGTTGGTTGTCCCCTTGTGGGAAACCTAACAGAGGGCAGAAGGAGACCTGAGAGAAGGGGCCAATGAAGGCCCGGAGTAGAGACCCAGAAGTAGATGGTCATCGTCGAAAGAGAGCCCTGCTGGGCCCTCACAACAATGAGGACAATTTGTTCTTGTCTAGAGCAGAAATGGTTTCTAATCTTACATCTGGACATCTGGGTGTGTGGTTTGGGGCAAATTAAGGTAGGAGCAGGTTTACCGCTTGTGGGCGTTAGAGGTAAATCTGACTGTTCAAATAGACTTACCATTCTTAGTGGAAATGCTACGTAGCCCTGACCCCATGACATCCTCTGCATTACAGAACCACACAGGCCCACCATTTGCTAGGCCAGATAATACTTTACTCCCACCCATCTCAGTAGCAGGAGTGATGACAGCTCCTTGGTGTATTACAGGAGAAGGAGGAAATCATTTGGGTGAACTAGAATGTAATTGTACAATGTATCACAATGGATCCAATACCTGTAAGTTAACTGTTAACAATGCCGACACTGGGGAACCTGATAATGTTACTTATGGTATTTCAGTCTATAATGTTATTATCCCTTTAAGAGGAGCTCCGAACGGAACCTACTGGTTGTGTGGGAAATTGGCTTACTATAGCATTCTCCCTCGAACTGGGGAGAGACATGTACTGTAGGGTTTGTGGTGACAGCTATGAGAACCGTTCCGAATAATGAGAGGGATTGGAATGCTTTGTTTAAAGACTACAGACATCCTGGAATGAGGAGAGATAAGAGATCTCTGGCGGACACCACTCACACTCAGGCACCTGCCTCCAGGTTCTTTGGGGTGTTTTTTCCTGGGTATGGGGTTGCATGTGCGTTAGACCAAGTTCATAACATCTCTAGACACATAGAGAAAATTGGCAATGCTACTCCAAATGCCCTGGAAGAATTTAATGGGGAAATTAAAGAATTGCGTAAGTTAGCTCTGCAAAACAGAGAGGCCCTTGACTATTTTTTGGCAGGTCAAGGGGGCACTTGTGCAATCATTGGTGATGAATTTTGTACATTTGTCCCAGATCACTCTTCTAATGTGACTGATCTTGCTGAATACATTGCCTCTGTTGTTAAGAATAATTATCCAAAACCAGATTGGACGCTTGCAACTTGGAATTGGAATCTCTCCTTGGAAGTTGGGGATCCCAAATTGCCCAATGGGCTACAGTGTGTGCTTTTTGTTTAGTTTGCTTAATTGTGTTATTAACAGGCTGTCAGGGGATCTGTGCCTCTCTGGCTGGTAAGATTTCAGCAGCTATCATGTTTTCTGTTCCTCCAGAAGATGGTGAAACTAATGAGCTGCCAACTATGCCAACTAGCTCCCATTTCCCCCTGTAGATACGGACGATGATAATGATTGAAAGTTGTTTTCGTTTAACAAGAATTGTTAAACAACAGGGTTTTATATTTTGACTAAGTTGATGTCCCAGGGACAGTTAGAAAAACATAGGTCAATCTAACCCGATTGTGGTAAGAGATATGGAAACAATGGATAACATTGAGAGATTTATTCACCTCTGAATCTACAGATCCCTTGTGTATGTGTGTGTATTTTTGATATTCACTCCCATTAATAGAAGTATAACCTTTATTATGATTATAGTATTACCATACTAAGTGGATTGTACAACCCAGAATATGAAGAGTTTGAAATGATGAAGTATCAGGTTTTTTACTTTAATAGGAGTATAGGGAATGATTACATTAAAATGTAATGATTATTATCACACAAGTGATAAGAGGATGGAATGTGATTGACATTTATACATGTGCTTTTCTTATAACTAATTTCTGTGTTCTATTCATGTGCTGTTCTAATAACCAATTTCTGTGTTCATGCAAGTGACTGATTGAACGAATCCTCACTTCTCAGTATCTGCAATTTGGCAGTACACCCAGACCTTGGTTCAGTTATCTCAGTTTCAAGGTCTCAGTTTAGAGAGAAGAAGCCTTGTGAGGTATTGGTCTGTCACATGTTATGAACCAGTATTGGTCAGTCACATGAATGAGGGATCAGAAGACACTGTGGCCCCATCCGATGATACCCCCGGACAGGGCCAAACAGGGGGCCTGTTTGGCCCTGTCCGGGGGTATCATCGGATGGGGCCACAGTGTCTTCTGATCCCTCCTGTCTCAGCCTCCAGTATTTATGCTGCAGTAGTTTATGTGTCGGGGGGCTAGGGTCAGTCTGTTACATCTGGAGTATTCTCTTGTCTTATCCGGTGTCCTGTGTGAATGTAAATATGCTCTCTCTAATTCTCTCTTTCTCTCTTTCTTTCTTTCTCTCGGAGGACCTGAGCCCTAGGACCATGCCTCAGGACTACCTGGCATGATGACTCCTTGCTGTCCCCAGTCCACCTGGCCATGCTGCTGCTCCAGTTTCAACTGTTCTGCCTGCGGCTACGGAACCCTGACCTGTTCACCGGACGTGCTTGTTGCACCCTCGACAATTACTATGATTATTATTATTTGACCATGCTGGTCATTTACGAACATTTTAACATCTTGACCATGTTCTGTTATAATATCCACCTGGCACAGCCAGAAGAGGACTGGCCACCCCTCATAGCCTGGTTCCTCTCTAGGTTTCTTCCTAGGTTTTTGGCCTTTCTCAAGAGTTTTTCCTAGGGAGTTTTTCCCAGCCACCGTGCTTCTTTCACATGCATTGCTTGCTGTTTGGGGTTTTAGGCTGGGTTTCTGTACAGCACTTTGAGATTTCAGCTGATGTACGAAGGGCTATATAAATAAATTTGATTTGATTTGATTTGATTTGATTTGAAACAAAGCGGTAATGATGAATTAATTATGCTAAATCATGCATATGTGCCTTGTCTGTGTTTAGCCGTATATAGAACTAACGGGACTGCCCCAGCAGAGCTTCTGACAGACGTTCACTATGGTGCATCAAGTTTGTTGGAACCTCTCCAGCTTGGTAACAATAAAGAGTGATTCATTTAATATTAACTTTGAGTGTCCTGTGTAAGAATATCCACAACAGCAGCAATCCCAACTTTTGCCAGGACCCTGAAGGACATCACCCTCAACTGTATCCCCAGCACATCACACATAAGCAACAGAACAACGGACACCCCGACCAGACCAGCAAGACCCCCTCCCAGACCTGCAAGACCCCCTCCTGAAAGACCTGCACTGAGAGAACCCATGCCAAGATGACCTATACCCAGACCACAGCATCACCAGCCACACCCCAACTAGCTAAGACCACACCAAGCATACCCTGGCCACACCCTATATAGGCCCCCCCATATCAGACCTATGCCCCTTCTTTCCACCCCATGCCTCCGGCCCCTGTGGCAAGGACCTTAACATGACAGCAGGACATATGCCCAGGCCGTCAGCAGAGCACCAGGCTCAACCCCCACTATTACAACTGCCCACGCCCCATCCTGCGACCTAATAGGTATGTATCAGATTCTCAAATGCTCTGCTCACACCTACTGTGATGGTCCACACAAAAGCAAAACTAGACACTATGAAACACAAAGCTTTTACTATCTCATCCTGGAATATACAAGGTCTGAGGTCATCTGCCTTTGGCCTAAAGAGCATGAACCCAGACATTGTCATCCTACAAGAAACATGGTACAAAGGAGATGGACCCACTGGTTTCCCCCTAGATTACAAAGAGCTGATAGTCTCATCCACCAAACTACCAGGTGTAAAAAAGGGAAGAGACTCAGGGGGTATGCTAATTTGGTATAGAGTAGATTTAACCCATTCTATTAAATTAGTCAGAACAAGAAAATTTTACATCTGGCTAGAAGTGAATAAGGAAATGATCTCAACAGAGAAAAATGTCCTCATGTGTGCTACCTATATCACCACAATAGAATCCCCATATTTTAACGATGACAGCTTCTCCATCCTAGAGGGTGAGATCAACAATTTCCAGGCCCAGGAACATGTGGCGACCTAAATGCCAGAACTCGACAAGAACCTGACACCCTCAGCACACAGGGGGACAAACACCTACCTGGAGGTGACCGCATTCCCTCCCCCATATGCCCCCATAGACACAACTACGACAACATAAACAACAAAAACGGGTGACAACTCCTGCAGCTCTGTCGCACGGCTGGGTATGTACATAGTCAATGGTAGGCGTCGAGGGGACTCCTATGGTAGGTACACCTATAGCTCATCTCTTGGCAGTAGTACTGCAGTCTACTTTATCACTGACCTCAAAACAGAGTCTCATAGAGCGTTTACAGTCAGTCCACTAACGCCCCTATCAGATCACAGAAAAAATCCCACTCTACTTGAACATAGCTATGCCCAATCAGGAGGCATCAAAGCCAAAGGAATAATACTTAGAAAGGCTATAGACGGAAGGAAAGGAAATCTACCAAAAACCAATTAGGCAACAACACATTCAATGCTTCATAGACCATTTTGTGGACTAAATGTTTCACTGTAATAGTGAAGGTGTAAACTTGGGGTATAAAACCTAAACAGTATATTTGACCTCTCAGCTTCCCTATCAAATCAAAAAAAATTCAAGCGGACAACCTAAGAAAATTAACAACAATATCAAATGGTTTGACGAAGAATGCAAAAACCTAAGAAATAAATTGAGAAACCTAGTTAACCAAAAACATAGAGACCCAGAAAACCTGAGACTTCACTATGGTGAATCACTAAAACAATACAGAAATACACTACAGAAAAAGAAGGAACATCACGTCAGAAATCAGCTCAATGTAATTACAGAATCCATAGAATCAAACCACTTCTGGGAAAATTGGAAAACTCTAAACAAACAACAACGCGAAGAGTTATCGATCCAAAACGGAGATGTATGAATAAACCGCTTCCCCAATCTTTTTGGCTCTATAACAAAGAACAAACAGCAAAAAATACATGATCAAATACACATCTTAGAATCAACTATTAGACTACCAGTACCCACTGGATTCTCCAATTACATTGAATGAACTACAGGACAAAATAAAAACCCTCCAACCCAAAAAGGCCTGTGGGGTTGATGGTATCCTAAATGAAATGATAAAATATACAGACCACAAATTCCAATTGGCTTTACTTAAACTCTTTAGCATCATCCTCAGCTCTGGCATATTCCCCAATATTTGGAACAAAGGACTGATCACCCCAATCCACAAAAGTGGATAGAAATTTGCCTCCAATAACTTCCTTGGGATATGCATCAACAGAAACCTTGGGAAAATCCTCTGCATTATCATTAACAGCAGATTCGTACATTTCCTCAGTGAAAACAATGTACTGAGCAAATGTCAAATTGGCTTTTTACCAAATTACCATACGACAGACCACGTATTCACCCTGCACACCTTGATTTACAAACAAACAAACCAAAACAAAGGCAAAGTCTACTCATGCTTTGTTGATTTCAAAAAAGCTTTAGACTCAATTTTGCATGAGGGCTTGCTATACAAATTGATGGAAAGGTGTGATGGGGAAAAACATACAACATTATAAAATCCATGTACAAAAAACAACAAGAGTGCGGTTAAAATTGGTTTAAAAAACCCACACATTTCTTTCCACAGCGTGGGGGAAAGACAGGGATGCAGCTTAAGCCCCACCCTCGTCAACATATATATCAACAAATTGGCGAGGGTACTAGAACAGTCTGCGGCACCCGGCATCACCCTACTAGAATCTGAAGTCAAATGTCTACTGTTTGATAATTATCTGGTGCTTCTGTCCCCAAAGAAGGAGGTCCTACAGCAGCACCAGGATCTTCTGCACAGATTCTGTCAGTCCTGGGCCCAGACAGCAAATCTCAGTAAGACAAAAAATAATGGTGTTCCAAAAAAGGTCCAGTTGCTAGGACCACAAATACAAATTCCATCTAGACACCGTTGCCCTAGAGCACACAAAAAACTATAAATACCTCTGTCTTAAAATCAGCGCCACAGGTAACTTCCACAAAGCTGTGAACAATCTGAGAGACAAGGCAAGAAGGGCCTTCTATGCCATCAAATGGAACATCAAATTTGACATAGCAATTAGGATCTGGCTAAAAATACTTGAATCAGTTATAGAACCCATTGCCCTTTATGGTTGTGAGATCTGTGGTCTGCTCACCAACCAATAATTCACAAAATGGGACAAACACCACATTGAGACTCTGCATGCAGAATTCTGCAAAAATATCCTGTGTACAACGTAAAACACCAAATATTGCATGCAGAGCAGAACTAGACCGCTACTCGCTAATTATCAAAATCCAGAAAAGAGCCGTTAAATTCTACAACCGCC